>NC_047120.1:24078120-24346989 GCF_902500255.1 Thalassophryne amazonica | reverse complement strand
GCCCTGTTGTAAGAGTTGTGTCGCCCTGTTGTAAGAGCTGTGTCGCCCTGTTGTAAGAGCTGTGTCGCCCTGTTGTAAGAGCTGTGTCACCCTGTTGTAAGAGCTGTGTCGCCCTGTTGTAAGATTTGTGTCGCCCTGTTGTAAGAGCTGTGTCGTCCTGTTGTAAGAGTTGTCGCCCTGTTGTAAGAGCTGTGTCGCCCTGTTGTAAGAGTTGTGTCGCCCTGTTGTAAGAGTTGTGTCGCCCTGTTGTAAGAGTTGTGTCGCCCTGTTGTAAGAGTTGTATTGCCTTGTTGTGTCGCCCTGTTGTAAGAGTTGTATCGCCCTGTTGTAAGAGCTGTGTCGCCCTGTTGTAAGAGCTGTGTCGCCCTGTTGTAAGAGTTGTGTCGCCCTGTTGTAAGAGCTGTGTCGCCCTGTTGTAAGAGTTGTGTCGCCCTGTTGTAAGAGCTGTGTCGCCCTGTTGTAAGAGTTGTGTTGCCCTGTTGTAAGAGTTGTGTCGCCCTGTTGTAAGAGTTGTGTCACCCTGTTGTAAGAGCTGTGTCGTCCTGTTGTAAGAGCTGTCACCCTGTTGTAAGAGTTGTGTCGCCCTGTTGTAAGAGTTGTGTCGCCTTGTTGTACGAGTTGTGTCGCCCTGTTGTAAGAGTTGTGTCGCCCTGTTGTAAGAGTTGTGTCGCCTTGTTGTAAGAGTTGTGTCGCCTTGTTGTAAGAGCTGTGTCGTCCTGTTGTAAGAGCTGTGTCGCCCTGTTGTAAGAGCTGTGTCGCCCTGTTGTAAGAGCTGTGTCGCCCTGTTGTAAGAGTTGTGTCACCCTGTTGTTGTAAGATGTGTTAATGTCATTTTCTGCACACTAGTTTGGCATTTTTGATCAAATATTGATGATGACATTGAATGGTTATGGCGAGGGAATATGATGCCTATAAATCACCTCGATCAATAAATAAATTGTTTCTGATACTGGTGTTGTCACCTCACCTCGGAGAGATCCACTGTGAGTAGGTTCCTGCGACACATCCCGCTTGAGAATCAATAACTGTGAGTGCTTCACACTCTGTGCTCTTCACACCATGTGATCCTCTTTTAGTTGTCGCCTTGTTGTAAGAGTTGTCACCCTGTTGTAAGAGTTGTGTCGCCCTGTTGTAAGAGTTGTATTGCCTTGTGTCGCCCTGTTGTAAGAGCTGTGTCGTCCTGTTGTAAGAGCTGTGTCCCCCTGTTGTAAGAGTTGTGTTGCCCTGTTGTAAGAGCTGTCACCCTGTTGTAAGAGTTGTCACCCTGTTGTAAGAGTTGTGTCGCCCTGTTGTAAGAGTTGTATTGCCTTGTTGTGTCACCCTGTTGTAAGAGCTGTGTCGCCCTGTTGTAAGAGCTGTGTCGCCCTGTTGTAAGAGTTGTGTCGCCCTGTTGTAAGAGTTGTGTTGCCCTGTTGTAAGAGCTGTCACCCTGTTGTAAGAGTTGTGTCACCCTGTTGTAAGAGTTGTGTCGCCCTGTTGTAAGAGTTGTATTGCCTTGTTGTGTCGCCCTGTTGTAAGAGTTGTGTCGCCCTGTTGTAAGAGCTGTGTCGTCCTGTTGTAAGAGGTGTGTCGCCCTGTTGTAAGAGTTGTGTCGCCCTGTTGTAAGAGCTGTCACCCTGTTGTAAGAGTTGTCACCCTGTTGTAAGAGTTGTGTCGCCCTGTTGTAAGAGTTGTATTGCCCTGTTGTAAGAGTTGTATTGCCTTGTTGTAAGAGTTGTGTCGCCCTGTTGTAAGAGCTGTGTCGTCCTGTTGTAAGAGTTGTCGCCTTGTTGTAAGAGTTGTCGCCTTGTTGTAAGAGTTGTCACCCTGTTGTAAGAGTTGTGTCGCCCTGTTGTAAGAGTTGTATTGCCTTGTGTCGCCCTGTTGTAAGAGTTGTGTCGCCCTGTTGTAAGAGCTGTGTCGTCCTGTTGTAAGAGCTGTGTCGCCCTGTTGTAAGAGTTGTGTTGCCCTGTTGTAAGAGCTGTCACCCTGTTGTAAGAGTTGTCACCCTGTTGTAAGAGTTGTGTCGCCCTGTTGTAAGAGTTGTATTGCCTTGTTGTGTTGCCCTGTTGTAAGAGCTGTGTCGCCCTGTTGTAAGAGTTGTGTTGCCCTGTTGTAAGAGCTGTCACCCTGTTGTAAGAGGTGTCACCCTGTTGTAAGAGTTGTGTCGCCCTGTTGTAAGAGTTGTATTGCCTTGTTGTGTCGCCCTGTTGTAAGAGTTGTGTCGCCCTGTTGTAAGAGCTGTGTCGTCCTGTTGTAAGAGTTGTGTTGCCCTGTTGTAAGAGCTGTCACCCTGTTGTAAGAGCTGTCACCCTGTTGTAAGAGTTGTGTCGCCCTGTTGTAAGAGTTGTGTCGCCCTGTTGTAAGAGTTGTGTCACCCTGTTGTAAGAGTTGTCACCCTGTTGTAAGAGTTGTCGCCCTGTTGTAAGAGCTGTGTCGCCCTGTTGTAAGGGTTGTGTCGCCTTGTAAGAGCTGTGTCGCCCTGTTGTAAAAGTTGTCGCCTTGTAAGAACTGTGTCGTCCTGTTGTAAGAGTTGTGTCGTCCTGTTGTAAGAGTTCTGTCACCCTGTTGTAAGAGTTCTGTCGCCCTGTTGTAAGAGCTGTGTCGCCCTGTTGTAAGAGTTGTATTGCCTTGTTGTAAGATTTGTGTCGCCCTGTTTTAAGAGCTGTGTTGTCCTGTTGTAAGAGTTGTCGCCCTGTTGTAAGAGCTGTGTCGCCCTGTTGTAAGAGTTGTCGCCTTGTTGTAAGAGTTGTCACCCTGTTGTAAGAGTTGTGTCGCCCTGTTGTAAGAGTTGTATTGCCTTTTTGTAAGAGCTGTGTCGCCCTGTTGTAAGAGTTGTATTGCCTTGTTGTAAGAGTTGTATTGCCTTGTTGTAAGAGTTGTGTCGCCCTGTTGTAAGAGCTGTGTCATCCTGTTGTAAGAGTTGTCGCCTTGTTGTAAGAGTTGTCGCCTTGTTGTAAGAGTTGTTACCCTGTTGTAAGAGTTGTGTCGCCCTGTTGTAAGAGTTGTGTCGCCCTGTTGTAAGAGCTGTGTCGTCCTGTTGTAAGAGCTGTGTCGTCCTGTTGTAAGAGCTGTGTCGCCCTGTTGTAAGAGCTGTCACCCTGTTGTAAGAGTTGTGTCGCCCTGTTGTAAGAGCTGTGTCGCCCTGTTGTAATAGTTGTGTCGCCCTGTTGTAAGAGCTGTGTCGTCCTGTTGTAAGAGCTGTGTCGCCCTGTTGTAAGAGTTGTGTCGCCCTGTTGTAAGAGTTGTGTCGCCCTGTTGTAAGAGTTGTGTCGCCCTGTTGTAAGAGTTGTGTCGCCCTGTTGTAAGAGTTGTATTGCCTTGTTGTGTCGCCCTCTTGTAAGAGTTGTGTCGCCCTGTTGTAAGAGCTGTGTCGTCCTGTTGTAAGAGCTGTGTCGCCCTGTTGTAAGAGTTGTGTCGCCCTGTTGTAAGAGCTGTGTCGCCCTGTTGTAAGAGTTGTGTCGCCCTGTTGTAAGAGCTGTGTCGCCCTGTTGTAAGAGTTGTGTCGCCCTGTTGTAAGAGCTGTGTCGTCCTGTTGTAAGAGCTGTCACCCTGTTGTAAGAGTTGTGTCGCCCTGTTGTAAGAGCTGTGTCGCCCTGTTGTAAGAGTTGTGTCGCCCTGTTGTACGAGTTGTGTCGCCCTGTTGTAAGAGTTGTGTCGCCCTGTTGTAAGAGTTGTGTCGCCTTGTTGTAAGAGTTGTGTCGCCTTGTTGTAAGAGCTGTGTCGTCCTGTTGTAAGAGCTGTGTCGCCCTGTTGTAAGAGCTGTGTCGTCCTGTTGTAAGAGCTGTGTCGCCCTGTTGTAAGAGCTGTGTCGCCCTGTTGTTGTAAGATGTGTTAATGTCATTTTCTGCACACTAGTTTGGCATTTTTGATCAAATATTGATGATGACATTGAATGGTTATGGCGAGGGAATATGATGCCTATAAATCACCTCGATCAATAAATAAATTGTTTCTGATACTGGTGTTGTCACCTCACCTCGGAGAGATCCACTGTGAGTAGGTTCCTGCGACACATCCCGCCTGAGAATCAATAACTGTGAGTGCTTCACACTCTGTACTCTTCACACCATGTGATCCTCTTTTAGGTAACCACTTTGGGTTCGCTGGTAATTTCAGATGACGTTACGGACGAGCTCTGCGGAGAGGAAATGCGCTTCATCTCTAATGACAGGATCAGACTCTCAAAGTCACAGGAAACCCCAAACTTTCATGCTCTCAACAATCACCATCACTCATCAGACTCGAGGAAGCGGAAGTCTCCGTTAGCCGTGCGTGCGCTGGTATTCTGATACCGCCGCCTGGTGCTCTTTAAATACTACGTGCCGTTAGGAAAGCACTAAACACACCATGATAAAAGGTCATGTCATGCACAGGAGTTCCCACGGGGAGTTGCTCTTTGAGATGGAATAGAGAAATCGCAGTCCAGACTCAGGGTTGTTGGGTCGCGGCCACTGGAGGCAGGCTTCCAGGGTGGTTGCTATTTCATAAGACAGCGTGCAGCTTTGGGGCGGCCTCACTGTAATACTGTTTGCGAGCATGATCTCATTTCATTATCTGCACAAGATCATGCACAAGGTAGAGTTACATTCTCGCTAATGCCATCTGTGGCCTCCCGTGCTCAGCACGTGCATGCTGCAGTGTCTGATACCGCTTCATTTTATGAAGGGTGACTTTTGACCCGCCCTCCTCACGCCTTTTTTTTTTTTTTGCTAAAACACGCTTTGAGGAAGGAAACTGCTGTTGGACTGTAGTCACATTCATCCACCTGTTCACTTTGTCCCACTTTGTCATCATATGGACTTCTTGTTTATTGTTTTCACCTATGGGTCTGTATGTGTCTGTGTGTACAAAATATCTCAAAAACTAATGGAGGATTATTATCTAAATTTTGTATATTAGATAAGTCCCACCATAACCTTTCACCCCTTAACTTTCAGGTTCAGGGATCAAAGGTCAATGTCACAGGGCAAGGTGACAGTTGGAAAAGTTTCTAAAGCTTGTATCTCATGAACTAGAGCTGGCAGACCTATAGTTACTATTAGACATGGATAAGAAGTCATACAAAGGCTTTCACAATATAACACTACATTTCACCTTGAATGAACTTGAATGCGACCTACCTTGAAGGTCACAATCAAGGTCACTCAAAGTTGATCATTTGTAGTGGCTAAACAGTGCCAAATTGGCTCATGGTTTCTAGTAGACACTAAAAGGAAGTCATATGCATGTTTTCTGAATATAGCACTGCATTTGACCTTGAGTCCTTTGAAGGTCACAATCAAGGTCACTCATGCTTTGTTCATTTATAGTGGCTAAATTGTGCCAGATAGGCACATAATTACAATCAGAAATAAATAGGAAGTTATATGTGGGCTTTCAGTGTAAACATTGCATTTGACCTTTAGTAACCTTGAAGGTCACAATCAAGGTTGCTCACGCTTTGTTAGTTTATAGTAGCTAAACTGTGCCAGATAGGCCCATGATTCCAATCAGAAATAAATAGGAAATTATATGTGGGCTTTCAATATATAACATTGCATTTGACCTATAGTAATCTTGAAGGTCACGATCAAGGTCACTCAAGCTTTGATCTTGTATAGTGGCTAAACAGTGCAGGATAGGCCCATGGTTGCTCTTAGACATGAATAGGAAGTCATATATGGTCTTATAATATGAAACGTCTAATTTGACCTTGGATGACCCTGAAAATATTGAACATTAGACCCAGATTATTGTAATGAAGCAGAATATACTTTCCCCAGTGATAGAGTATCCATACTGTGGTGGGCTTTGCACTTGCTAGAATGTCTCTATCTACGTAGTTCATGACCTGTCAAACCAACAGACTCGGCAGGTGAAGGCCAGAGAGCAGCCAGGTAGCTGTGCTCCTCAGCAGCAGCAGCAGACGGTAACAGATGCAGCCCTTCCTGTAATTAGTGCGGTGGGGCTGCTGATGGACAGGCTGACCTGACTGAAAGTGACACGGAGAAACATCAGTGTAATAGCTGCATGGTAAAGAGCACAAGCTATGACCTGATGAGGAAGCTGGACAGCCCCCAGAAGGCTCTTTGTCACTCTGATAAAGATGTACTTAGCTCCATCGAGCTTTGAAAAGCTTGCCAACTAGGAGGACACATTGCATTTCGATTTCATGGTCCAAGAGCAGTCACTTTGCAAGATGAATATGACTGAATATTATTTGCAATCATACAGCAATGGCCTAGGCTAGACCTAAGCTTTGGAGACAAACAAAACTGACAAAGTCGATCATTTCAAACTTCCTGTAATTTCAAAAGTGCACATACGCTGACAGATGAGAGAGAAGGAAGAAGTGTGACCTTAAAATCCTTTCTACAGGGTTGCATGGAGCTAGGACTGTCTTGTCTGATGTTTAGAACATAAATCACAAAGTAGTGTGATAGTCTTCTCATTTAATACTTTTTCTGACATCTTGGTCAGATTAGCTATAAGAGACAGCGGCAAAGCGACCAGCTGCCATTCATTTTCAATCACAGTGGACGTTTTACAGTGACAAGAAACAACTGGTCGCCATGTCACCACCTAGGTAAGGTCAAAATAGATGAGAACTCTGTTATGCAAATGCTGAGCGGTGCAACACGCTCATACAAACAAAAATAATTAAAGGTGGCGGAATATGCACCATGACAGCTGTATTTGTCTATAAATCTTTTTGACCTTTTTCTTGTATAATTTGTTGAACTGGTGAGAAATATACACTTCTAAATCTAAAAAACACTATTTTGGTCACCAGATAACATGTCTGAAGTGATTTACAAGAAATCTTACAGAGAGGTTAGCATGCTAACTAACTGTACCAGAGCATCACCATGACACAAGTTTTGCTCAAACAAATCAGTTGAACTTTGGTTCTGTGAAGCAGGGATGAAAATCTTAAGTGACAGTGTCGGGCTTCCTCCTCGTCCTTTATAAATCTGTCTTTAAATATTGTGCACAATAACGGCAAGTAACAAAGAGGTGGCCACACCCTAGGAACATCTGTCAAGAGGCAATTAAGTGCCAACTTCCTGTTGCCCTCATTTTTAGTTAATGTAACCATAGGATAATCCATTATCAATCCAATATCCGTAACCCTTCAGCGGGTGGCAGACACTTCTATGGGATATTCCATTGGAAAAATAAAGATGGTTTTTAAAACTGACATATTATTAGTAAAAAGAGACCAGCACATGTGCTGCACAGCCGATTGCCCAGAATCTACACACAGCAAAGACTTGAGTGTTAGACTTTCAATCCCATATGTCAGAGTTTATTGTAACCTTATGGGTGTTATTTAACACTCTGTTTTATTTACGACTGTGTTAAACATTGCACAGTGTTGTTTTTCACAGTTGACCATATCGGTATTGAATCATCTCATGAGTACTTCGTGGAAAGCACCATTTTAATCTTGTTGATGACCTGAGTGAGGAGTAAGAAAAATGAAGCATAGTGTGCGTTTTCAATGGCAGTGCTATAACATGGTGGATAAGTATCACTGGTTGATGGCAGATAGATGTTCAGCATTTCAAATGATATCAGGTGTGAAGCCGTTACTGATTTATGTTTCTACATTAAATAGAACCTCCTGTTTTTTGCGTGAGACTTTGAAAGATTAAGTGCACTTTTTTATATAAAGGTAAAGCTGTTGTGTGTTGGGGGGTTTGGCTGGTTGTTTTTGTGTTGTTTTCTTTTCTTTGCTCTCCAAGTGGTATGCAAACTGGTTTTTGTCTGTGGAGACGGTGCTGGCAGAAGAATCCTTCACCCTCATCAACATTATTGGCTGCACTTGTGAAGGATGTTCACGTGCAGGCCTAATGACTCGCAGCACCTGTGGATGATGCTCACGTGCAGCCTTAAGGACTTTCAGCTGAAGCAGATAATGAGATGGCATTCTGCATTTAAGCCATGAGTGATTCAAGCAGAATTGCCGGGAACTTGACCTTGTGACGTTCGTTTGTGAGACACTGAGGATCGTGCCTGGGTTTGACACATCGTGCCTGTGAAGGAGGACGGGTGAGGGACACATGCTGTCAGCACACATCAGAGGTGATTGATTGTCTGAATAAGTGTTAATAGTAATTTGGTATTTTGTTACGCAGTATATTTGAACATTGATGAGAATTGTGCAGCTCGCTTCTCACTGCCGTGGCGTGCGGACTGATGATCCTCCACCTGTTGTGAGAAGCTGCTCATTTACATAAAGCTTAAATTCAGACCTGAATGTGTTGCTGATAGTGTGTGCCTTTGAAGGATATTAGTTGTAGCTGTTGACTTACCTCACCTCTTTTATCCTTCACAGAGTCAGTTTGTCGTGTCCACCTGGGGGGTGTTTGCCGGTGAATTTGAGTCCAGAAGCGCCGGGCTTCAATCCCTTTGGGCGCTGGAGAGCGCGCCGTCCTTCACTCCGCCAGACAAACCATATCTTATGTTGTACACAAGTATTGCACAGAAAGGGAAATAAATGTTTTGTTTTTGGAACCGCTTTCTGGTTATTTAGCGCTGGGTTCAGTCAGACGCAGGTCCACTCCTCAACCCGCACATAACAGTAGTTCCCGGCCATTCTAAAATGGACCCAGCGGCAGAGGCGGTTCCGTTTGCCGAAAGAGTCCAAGAACACTTGGAGAAAATATGGGAGCAATTACAGCATCTCGCAAACCAAATTAAACAAACAGATGCCCGCGTTACGGAGCTTGCAGCGCAAGCCATTACGCTTCCTGCTGTTCCAGCTGCGGCACCATCGATACCGGTGCAGATAACTCCGTCACCCAGAGATTCGGCTTCCGAACCAATTATTTGTCATCCGGAGCCTTATGCGGGAAACATTGAAGCCTGTGCTCCGTTTTTGATGCAGTGTTCTCTGGTTTTTGCTCAGCGACCGGCTTCCTTCTCTTCTGATGGTAGCCGTGTCTCATATGTGACAAATTTGCTCCGAGGTGACGCCTTAGCTTGGGTCACTGCGTTATGGATCCTTTAAGGATTTCTCCCGGGAGTTCCGATTGGTTTTTGACCATCTGGTGAAAACAAATACCGTTGCCCAACGGTTGCTGAATCTCAGAATCTTTCCGAATTTTTTCTGCTCAGTCCGGTTGGAATACCGCAGCTTTAAGAGGAGTGTTTGTGGATGGTTTGAACGATTCATTAAAAGACGAGCTAGCAGTCCGTGATGAACCAAACGATTTAGATGAGCTAATATCTTTGGTTATTCGTCTGGATGATCGGATAAAGGAGCGTGGACGCGAGAGAGGGCGGACATCAGAGCGGGTCTTTTCGTCTCGGGGCTTTCCCCGACACAGATCTGGGCCGCCTCTTCTTCGCCCCACTGTGACTCCTCCGACAGGACCTCTGGCTCCTCTTGCGGATGAGCCCATGCAGCTCGGACGAGCTGAAGCCGCCATATTGCCCCGTCACATAAGCGTCAAGAAAGATAGTGATGACGTATCTCCAGGTGTTCTGGGACAGGCACAATAATGGACACACACACACACACAAAAAAAATTAGTTATGTGGGCTGTTTTTGTTTTTTTTGTGAGGGGTTATAAATTGTTTGGGTGTTTGGAGGCGGTTCTGATGGAGTGAATGACTGGCGGTTCGGAGCTCGGCTGGACTCAGCCAATCGTTGGTTTTCATTAGTTGAATTTAGGTATTTTCTGTTTGGGATTGGGTCGTTTTGTTTTGTTGTTTTTTATTTCCCTGCTTCCCTAACCCCAACCTCATTTGCCCTAAGACCGTTTGTCTTGTGGGTTGTGGGGTGGTGCAGGTTGGTCACGCTGAGTGTTTCTCAGAAGACCTCTGCACCTAGGGGGGGGGGTTGTCAGGGGCGTCTTTTTGGGTTTGGTTAGGGCCCGGTTCCACTCCAGCCTCGGTGGGCCTTTGACCGTTCGTCATTGGTCTTACCGGGGTGTGGTGCAGCGGGAACATACCTCAGTCGGAGGGGTGGGCCGATCTGTTGCCGTTCGCCATTTTGGTAGTTCCGCCCCTCCCGATAAGCTGGTGGTATGGTCGGGTAGGGGCACCGGACGTATTTCCGGTTTTCCGCTGCGCTTTGGGGTTGGGATCGGGTTAGTTTTTCCTGTTTCCTTCCCCGGCTTAGTAATTTTGTGCTGTTCGCCAAAATGGAGCTAACGACTGGCTCTGGGAGTGATCTGGGGTCTTTTGGGGTGCTGGGGGAGGTAACAGGGTTTTCCAGTTGTTTTATTTGCCCCCGGGGTGTTTTAATGAAGTCCGCCGGGGGTTGATTTTTGTGTTTTTATGCTTCGTTCCAGGTACCACCTCCAGGGTTGATGGGACGGTCCTCTGGGGGGGGGATTGATTGTGGGGCCGACTCACCAAGCGTGGCTGGGTCTGGGGTTCCTGGGTTGTGGGGAGGGGGCCTCCTGGGGTTGATGGTACGGTCCTCTGGGGGGCGCTGCTCCTCCATGTAAACCTGGGGACCTCTGTGGGATTCCGGTTTTGGTTGTCTCTCCTAGAACCGGCGGTAAAGGTCTTCTGGGGGGGTTGGGCTCTGCATATCGTTCTGGGGGGGGGGGGGGGGGGGGGTTGGTCGTTATTTTTCTTTATGAATTTGTGTTTGTATTGTGTTGTTGGGGCTGTGTTGGGTTTTTGCATTTCGGAGATTTTCTTTTCTTCCCGGGGTTGGATGGGACGGTCCCCTGGGGAGGTTTTGGGTGGGTTTTGTGTTTTTCTTGTATGTTGGGTTGTATATGGGACTTTTTTTTGCGGTTTTGTTGATGCCAGCCGGCCTTCCAGCTGCGGTGCCCTGTCCTGCTGTCTGCTGTGGACCTTGGGAGCATTACGCCGTCTGCTTGCTGTCATGGACCCCGGAGGGAGGTGCTGTTCTCGGGCCTGGTCTGTTTGGTCGCCGGGAGGCTTCCAGTTGATGGGGGGGTACTGTTGTGTGTTGGGGGGTTTGGCTGGTTGTTTTTGTGTTGTTTTCTTTTCTTTGCTCTCCAGGTGGTATGCAAACTGGTTTTTGTCTGTGGAGACGGTGCTGGCAGAAGAATCCTTCACCCTCATCAACATTATTGACTGCACTTGTGGAGGATGTCCACGTGCAGGCCTAATGACTCGCAGCACCTGTGGATGATGCTCACGTGCAGACTTAAGGACTTTCAGCTGAAGCAGATAATTAGATGGCGTTCTGCATTTAAGCCATGAGTGGTTCAAGCAGAATTGCCGGGAACTCGACCTTGTGACGTTCGTTTGTGAGACGCTGAGGACCGCGCCTGGGTTTGACACATCGTGCCTGTGAAGGAGGACGGGTGAGGGACACATGCTGTCAGCACACATCAGAGGTGATTGATTGTCTGAATAAGTGTTAATAGTAATTTGGTATTTTGTTACGCAGTATATTTGAACATTGATGAGAATTGCGCAGCTCGCTTCTCACGGCCGTGGCGTGCGGACTGATGATCCTCCACCTGTTGTGAGAAGCTGCTCATTTACATAAAGCTTAAATTCAGACCTGAATGTGTTGCTGATAGTGTGTGCCTTTGAAGGATATTAGTTGTAGCTGTTGACTTACCTCACCTCTTCTATCCTTCACAGAGTCAGTTTGTCGTGTCCACCTGGGGGGGTGTTTGGCGGTCTTCGCCGGGCTTCGATCCCTTTGGGCGCTGGAGAGCGCGCCGTCCTTCACTCCGCCAGACAAACCATATCTTATGTTGTACACAAGTATTGCACAGAAAGGGAAATAAATGTTTTGTTTTTGGAACCGCTTTCTGGTTATTTAGCGCTGGGTTCAGTCAGACGCAGGTCCGCTCCTCAACCCGTGTCGGCACATAACAAAAGCAAGTCCTTTCAGATTCTCCCTTGTTTTCACTCAGTGTCGCCACAGCAGATACACTGGATGTCCTTCCTAATGCAACTCCACATTACATGTACAACCGCTGGCAAAAATTATGGAATCACCGGCCTCAGAGGATGTTCATTCAGTTGTTTAATTTTGTAGAAAAAAAGCAGATCACAGACATGACACAAAACACTATAAGAAATCAAGAAAAAAAGATTGTGGCAGTCAGTAACGGTTACTTTTTTAGACCAAGCAGAGGAAAAAAATATGGAATCACTCAATTCTGAGGAAAAAATTATGGAATCACCCTGCAAATTTTCATCCCCAAAACTAACACCTGCATCATATCAGATCTGCTCGTTAGTCTGCATCTAAAAAGGAGTGAACACACCTTGGAGAGCTGTTGCACCAAGTGGACTGACATGAATCATGGCTCCAACACGAGAGATGTCAATTGAAACAAAGGAGAGGATTATCAAACTCTTAAAAGAGAGTAAATCATCACGCAATGTTGCAAAAGATGTTGGTTGTTCACAGTCAGCTGTGTCTAAACTCTGGACCAAATACAAACAACATGGGAAGGTTGTTAAAGGCAAACATACTGGTAGACCAAGGAAGACATCAAAGCGTCAAGACAGAAAACTTAAAGCAATATGTCTCAAAAATCGAAAAATGTACAACAAAACAAATGAGGAACGAATGGGAGGAAACTGGAGGAAACTGGAGTCAACGTCTGTGACCGAACTGTAAGAAACCGCCTAAAGGAAATGGGATTTACATACAGAAAAGCTAAACGAAAGGCATCATTAACACCTAAACAGAAAAAAACAAGGTTACAATGGGCTAAGGAAAAGCAATTGTGGACTGTGGATGACTGGATGAAAGTCATATTCAGTGATGAATCTCGAATCTGCATTGGGCAAGGTGATGATGATGGAAATTTTCCAATGAGATTTATAAAGATGACTGCCTGAAGAGAACATGTAAATTTTCACATTCATTGATGATATGGGGCTGCATGTCAGGTAAAGGCACTGGGGAGATGGCTGTCATTACATCATCAATAAATGCACAAGTTTATGTTGATATTTTGGACAATTGAAAGGATGTTTGTGGATGATGAAATCATTTTTCAAGATGATAATGCATCTTGCCATAGAGCAAAAACTGCAAAAACATTCCTTGCAAAAAGACACATAGGGTCAATGTCATGGCATAGGGTCAATGTCAATGAGCAGATCTGATTTGATGCAGGTGTTAATTTGGGGGATGAAAATTTACAGGGTGATTCCATAATTATTTCCTCAGAATTGAGTGATTCCATATTTTTTTCCTCTGCTTGGTCTAAAAAAGTAACCGTTACTGACTACCACAATCTTTTTTTCTTGATTTCTTATAGTGTTTCTTAAAGCCAGAAAGTTGCCATTTGAAATGACTTTAGTTTTGTGTCATGTCTGTGATCTGCTTTTTTTTCTACAAAATTAAACAACTGAATGAACATCCTCTGAGGCCGGTGATTCCATAATTTTTGCCAGGGGTTGTAGAATGGGCAGGTGTGGCCCTGAACTGGGAGCCTTTTGTGCCACAAATAAATTCACTTTACTGCTTGACCACCACCACTGCAAAAGTGGGAACCAAACGTTAGGGTGTCAGAAGTGGGATCCTAAGCTTTGGTTCCTGCTTTTTATAAAGGTATCCATATTAAAGCATTGTTTGCGATTACGCGTCTGATTGTTCTACTCAGCTTTGACTCTGGCTTTGTTTGTGAGAACTCCTATTTTGAAAAATTAGTTTTGGGAGAAACGACTGAGAACCATCTCAGAGATAAAAACAAAACAAAACTCAGCCATACACTCAAAATACCAGTGAAATCATACTAGCAGCCAACCTTCTACAAAACCTTCTACAGGCTTCTAGATGTTTCTAAATACTCTTAGGGACATTTCAGTGCAAACATGTTTACCAGTGTACAAGGACATCTAAACTGTCTACTGAGTTCTGGATTATTCTATTACTTTCTCTTTTATTCTAACACTTTACACTACACTGAGTACCATGTGAACTGTGAAAATAAGAGCTCCAGTGAGTGGGTCGTGATCTATATATGTGTTTGTGTATGTGCGCTTTCAACCTAAGGGCCCCAGTGACCTCCCTCTTGGTGCCCCCAGTCACCATACCAAGTTTGATGTCGATTGCTTAATTACTGTGACTGTGCATAGGGAATGTGTGTGTGTGTGTGTGTGTGTGTGTGTGTTCACCATCGATTTCTATTTACTCACTCAAGGCAATCCGCTCATTTGCTGGCTGTTGCCAGAGCGCTGCCATCTTGGTTAGCATCTAATAACCAAACATAAATACAAATCAATGTGGACATGATCAATGTTTTCAAGAGTTTCACCATAAATCATATTCCGTGCAATTACTGTGGTGTTACATTTATTCAAACTCAGTCCCATATTTGTGCAGCCACTATTTGTCAAAACAAATACAGAAGAGGATCAGACTATTTATATAATAGACTTGAATGAATTTGTTAATCCAGATGTTGTGAAGCAAGATGGAAAATAATACCATCAGTTTGTCAAACACACTATGTCTGCCACAACACAAGATACTAGTCTGGTCCTTAATTAATTTCATTATAAAGTTAAGTTAAAGATGGGAAATAATCAGTGGTGTCATATTAAAGATATTAATATTAAAGAAGGCTCTTAACCCACCTGCGGCGCCGCTTTTACGCAGTGGTTCTCCGTGAAAAATTTTAAATGAAATAAAGAAAATGAAACGGCCACGCCAGCTGGGGTGAAAGTAAGATTATTCAATAATTTCTGGATCAAGTTGAAAGAAATCTGAAAACGTTACACTGGAATATGGATTATATCATGGAGAAATGAATCTCATTTGTGTATATTCTTATATTAGTAGAATATAAAATGTCAAAGCGACTGTCATGTGACCCACCAAACGGAGAGGAAAAAAAAAACATTTCCATTCTATGAATTTTGCTCTTACAGAATATCTCAGGATGGAAAACCTGATGGCAAATTGAAAAGGGATAAATTGAGACTTATGAAAGTGAGACTTCAAATTGAATTGATAAACGAATGGTGAGATATTTATCACAACAAAGCATTCAGGCAGGAAAACTGAAGTCACTACTTTACAGAATACAGATCGACACAACAAAATAAATCATTTTCTAACATTTACTCAGCAATTTCAGTCATTTCCCCACATTAATATGATGTATAAGACACACTTATGAAAGCTCACTCCACAATTTATTTTAATTTATTTTTAATTTATTTTTTATTTATTTAACCTTTATTTATCCAGCTGACAGTCCTTTGTCAGCTTGTCGCTGCGCCTGAACGCTGCACAAAACAGCATTTTCAGATCACTTTAACCCAGTAGATGGCAGTGTTGTTCTATGCATTTTGACGGGGGTTGGGGGGAGTGATGAGATGGAAACAGAAATAGAATTTCCCATAATGCCTTTCAGAATGAGCTCATTACTTTAAAAGATATGTGTTATGGTTAGTGGTCCAGACGGGACCAGACCGATACTTGGTGACCGAATATAAATGAAAGGAGATTTATTAACATTAAACAATGAAATAAAGGTGGCCTGCTCAGGTGAGAGTCAGCCCGTTCGTAGCTGCAGAATTCCGAGCCAGTCTTGAAGGAGAATGTCAACTAAGAGTTCAAAGACCAGGACCAGGTGGAACGCTTGCCTCCGAAACCAGGAACTAAGGGAGAAGACACACAGGGTGAGTGAATGCACTCATAATGCTGGAGCCTCAAAACAGTCACAGTTCATAAAAGGATTAACACAGGTTGCTTCAGAGTTCATGAAATAAAGTTATCTTCTTAAGAAAAACAGTTCACCGTTCAGCAATTGTTCATAGTTCATAAGCTGTATCCAAAGGTCAAGTGTTGCATGTTGAAGCGCAGCGCCAATTAAGCAGGACTTGATACAGCTGGGCTGGGTTCTTCAGTTGTTTGATATCAGAGTTCTTGGAATAGTTCTTTATCATAGCACAGTCACAAACAGGAATAAGTGAGAACGGAATCCCACTGAGATGAAGGAGAACTTAACTGGTGTTTAGTTGAGATGCGCTCCACGCCGGGAGCTGAGGAGTTCCCAAAGTGACGTTGCAG
The DNA here is from genome assembly GCF_902500255.1 of Thalassophryne amazonica. Taxonomy (NCBI): domain Eukaryota; kingdom Metazoa; phylum Chordata; class Actinopteri; order Batrachoidiformes; family Batrachoididae; genus Thalassophryne; species Thalassophryne amazonica. Next base: position 24,331,037 of record NC_047120.1, on the reverse strand, counting down.
TGCAGGTAGTTAGTGCCAGGGTCCAGGTCTGCTTGGAAGCCATACTGGAATAGTCTGGAACATCAGGAAAAGACAGTTTGCTCTAATGTGGGAATTAGAGGGGGAGGCCAGCGTTACCCGAGCTTAAGCTGTGGAAAGTTTTGGAATCTTAAGTGCACAGCTGGAAGACATGGTCAAGGTCACAAGGTGGCAGTCAGATTTGGTCCCACTGATATCTGTCTCGATCATAGACGAGGCTTCGGAAGCTGGCAGGGCAAAACAAGTAAAGCAAGGCAACAGACAGCTAAGGACATGCAACTTGCAAGTATCTGGCCTGGCTCTTGGAATAATCCATTAATTAATGAACAGAAAGCCCGGGTTTAAATAGTCTGTCAAAAATCACACTCATTTGATCCAGGTGTGAAACAAAACTGAAGGCGCCATCTGGTGGAGAAACTAACACAGGTTCAGTAAAAACAAACAGTTAAAGCCAGGATCCCGGGGAAATCCTGACAATATGTGTGATATTTTCACTTTGTAAAAATGACAATGTTGCTGTTAATGTCGATGAACTGTCCGGAATTAATTTTGTTTAAAAATGAAACCATCAGTGAAATTCCAGGAAAAAAAAAAAAAAAAAAAAAAAACAGTTTCACTCATGGTTTCATTGGCTCAAACAAAACTAAAACTAATTGTTAGAGGTGATTAAAGCACTCAAAGGCTTGAATGCTAACATGTTTTAAGGCTGAACTTGTCCTTTACAGTCCTTTAACAGTGTTAAGCAGGGAAGCTTTTTTCTCATGCAGACTAGTCCTACTGAAATTTAATTATTTAGCACCTCAGTGATACGGTCTGTCACCCCCGCTAGGACACCGGTGGGCAGGGCTGATGTGTCATGACAGTGAATTAGGGCAGAACTATCAACATGTACCAACTGTTCTTCAAGGTGCCTTAGCAGACATGGAGCAGTGACAGGTGTGTGTTTGTGCTGCACTTTGAGTTATCCTCATCATATTGTTGAGCTCTTCCATGGGATCATGAGGCGACTGGGTCTGCAGCTGACTGTTAGATTGATTCTGCGTAATCCCTGAGATATTTAAAGCCACCTTACCAACTGTCAAAGTACAGTGGTTTATCAAAAGGACCTCATGAGATGTTTACATAACAAAAGCAATTTGCATTAATCCGAGTGGTATTAAATGTACCTGAGAGACTGTAGCCGTTAACGGACGCAGCGTGCATTAGTGCAGATTATGCATGTGAGTGTAGGGGGCGTAACACAGGTGGTGATCGAGCAAAGACGCATGAAAATAAATTCCACGCTCTAAAATGGATGAGAAAGACCTGATTGGCACAAGGTGTCTGCACATCTTAATAAATAACAAATAGCATGGGCCCTATTTTGACAATCTACGTTCCACAGATTGAAGCACATAGCACAGGAGCATTTGGGACGTGACAAAGTCGGTTAACTTTACTGATCCTAGTCGTGGATTACTGAGTAAACAGATCTGGGATTTTTGAGCCCTTTGAGTCAGTATTATCAAGACCGTAACTTTCTTCCAGCTATGTGTATTGTTCTGGGTCCGTATCCACGAAGCAGCCTAAGGCTAAAAAATAGCTCCTTGTGATGTTATTCTAAGATAAATCTTAGAATTCCTTGAATTCTTAGACATTTCTTAGAATTTTCCCTTGGTAAGATGAAAGTTGTCTGCAAAGCACATTAGACCTTAAGAGAGCTCCTAAGGTGCCAAGCTGGTAAGAGGAGGGAGGAGGACATATAAGATGCCTAAGAGGAGATGGCAGAAAAGACAGAGAAAGGAGAGCTATTTTCCATATGTAGGATGACAGTGAGTCAGTAACACGCTACCCGCTTGATCTAAGTAATTATTTTATGTTAATTTATGGTCTTAATTCTATTATTATTTTGTCATTTGATTTTAAATGGACCACAATGGAAATAAGTGTTTTCACTTTCTTGTGTCATGCATGTGTTTTTAACATATTTACAATTATGTACTCACAATGAGCGTACTAAATAGACGCACGCACGCACGCACGCACACTTTTAATATATAGATATTCAGTATGTGAATAAGGTATGATCAAACATTTTCAAGCTGTTTAACAATTCATTTAATTTTGCTGGGTTTCATCATCATAACAAAGTTATCTTCACGATTACACGTCTTAATGCAGCTCAGATTATATGATTGGTTGATTTTTCTGTCCATTCACAACTAGAAGGGCGGAGCGCTTTTGTTTTTATTTCTCCTCGCCTTTCTGTGACAACCAATCACAGCTCTTAGAGGACTGCATCATACCTAGCAATGGGGTCAACCCCGCCTTCTCACAAAGATAGGAGTTTCTGTCCCCTCCTTGCTCAGACTTGCTCTCAGGCACCTCCTGGCTCACTTTTAGGCTAAGATTCCTTGCCAGGAAATTTTAGGCCAAGTTAGGAGCTCTTTGAAAGGACTTTGAGTTGTTTCGTGGATATGGGCCCTGGCTCCTACACTGCTCAGTGCTTGTTTTGACTGGCTATCGGGTAGGGTTATGGAAACCAGTGGTTTAGGTGTCTTTGTTAATGAGTCACTATTTACTGGTGATGACTTTGCCGAATTACACCGAATTAAATACTCGTTCCATTGAAAGAATGTAAAAACATTCATTATTTGTTTTATATAATGGTTAAAGTAGATCCTTGTCATTTGATATTATATTAATTCATAAACAACAGAAAAGGGACTTACATTGTTGTGAAAGTGTAGGAACACGGACCCACAACAGGGGGCGCAATGAACGGACAATGGAGAGAGTAAATAACAAGATTTACTACTGAAACAAGCACGAGTAATACAACAAACACAATTTGGGGTCGAATCCGCTGGTGTCGTGTGGGCAGGCTCGAAGGTAGGAGACGTCTGTCTCAGTCGAACCGGAACCACCCAGATCTCCTCTGCCACCGAACCCTGGAAATACTGGAACCGCCAAGTCCCGAATTCCCAGGTGGCCACTGCCTCCGCTCGTCGGATCCGGTACTGCTGGCAGGAGAGAGCAACAACACACAGGAGTGGATGAACGCACCCAGTAACAGAGAGGGGAGAAGCCGCCTCCACCTCTTGGCAAAGTATAGCAGGAAGGTGAGTACTTATCCAAAGAATGAGGTTTTCAGTAGTCACCAGTCCTGAAAAAAGGTTTTAACAGTCTTAGCTGATGATGCAATGTATAACTGCAGAGAATACTACCTTGGTCTTAGGCGATATCTCGGCACTGAGGTGGAGACGCCGTCCTCCTGATATACCTCGGTGCTGAGTAGAACAGCTGTGTCTGGTGATGGGTGACAGCTGTCACCCAGGCTACTCCCATGATGCGGCAGCGCCCTCTGGTGCCTGGAGCCCGCACTCCAGGCAGGGCGCCCTCTGGTGGTGGTGGGCCAGCAGTACCTCCTCTTCAGCGGCCCACACAACATACATTTTGGTGCATCACTGCACTTTGTGTACTTCCAGAAAAAAAGGAAAAAGAATTTGTGTACGATCCTCACTCTAGCGAATAATCACATCTGTCATCAACAATCCAACACAAACTTGAAATACGACTCCAAAAATAATTCTGACGATGCTGTCCGCGATGCCGTGCACCAACTTAATGTACTTCCAAAAAAAGACTGTACTTCCTCAGTGCAGCGAAAAAAGTCACATCAGAAATGAGTCCAGCTTTTCATTCTAACTTCCTCCTAACAGCTCTTGCATCCAGATGGCTTACAGCGCAGTGGATTTGTTTTGTGCGTGTGTGTGTGTGCGCGCACATTGTGTGTGTGTGTGTGCGCAGATTGCAATGGTACCAAACATATGGAACCAATTTGCACCCTAATGGAACAAAACTGCACTCTAAATGCAATACAACACAAATGGGTTGAATAATCCATGTCACGTGACATCCAAAGCACTAATCAAATGACAAGGATCCACTCAGCGGTTATATAATATTTTATATACGAAGTGCCTTACGTGTATGGTTCTGTTGCTGTGTGGGCAGTGTCCACAGCGGCTAGCGCGGCTATGTGCCTCTGGCTTGTATGGAAGCTGCCACCTCAGTCGATGGAAAAATTGCAGCACATGCTTCTTAGATATGATCTGTTATGCCAATTAACTGCCTAACAAACCATATTATTTGCGCTAAAATGCTCAGACAAAGCCATATTTCATGCTAATGTCTACCATTAGCATAGCACTACGTAAAAGATGATATAGTCATCAACACACTTGAATGATTAAACCCACCCACATATAATAAAATAAAAATAAAACTATTACTACTTCTTCCTCTCCTTCTTTGTGTTTATTGGTGGATTACAAACCAGTTTTATCGGTTGATTACAAACCAATTTTACTGGTGCATACCATCATCTAAGCTATCATAGTTTTGTGGAATCATGGCATGAATTATTGTAAGTCAATACAATACAGAACGTGAAACAATACTAGGAAACAAAATAATGAAAACATACAATAAATATCTTAGGAAATTATTAGGAACATTAGGAAATGTCACAAGGTTGATAGTTTTAGCAAAATCATACAGCAATTTTAAAAGACTGAGCAAGAACGCTCTATTAGTATTGCAGTTTATTTACAGTAAATGAAAAATGCTTGGTAACTAAGTATGGGGATGATTTTTATTCTATGTAATTTTTTTTTTTTTTTACTTTGAGTGACAGCTTTTGTCGAGCCAAAGCCCCGCTAGCAGTAGCTGCTAGCTGCTGTGCACTTGACCTGACTGAATCAACTGTTTTTCCTTTTCGAAACATTTTATTGCAAACATCTGAGATAATATGCCTTGCTGTGTCGTTAATTGTACTTCAGAGCCACTAAAGTCAGGACTCTGGTATTTCTGTTGAGTGAAATTTTAGCATTACTTTATATAATTTATATATTAGCACCAGGTTTGCAATAATTAGCAGGTAGCTTAATGACATTAGCTCCACTGATGATGTGATGTATACAAACACAATATGCTGGCCCTGCGTTGTATATCTGCACCGAAGCATTGTATTATGAAAACCACCACTCAGTCCACAAAAATATGCCTTAATATATTCTGGAAGCAAAGTTAGCGTGTGGGCTGTAACTTTGCTTATTCGGGAATTTCAGCGTGAACATGTTCAGGCTTCCTTAGTCCCACCCAAGTTATGCTGGTCTAGCCCACACTCTACTACTTGGCCTATTTATGTGTTGACCAGTAATTAAGTAAAGTTTAGCACTGCCAAGATGGCAACCTCCAGAACCACTCCATTTCAGCTTTTACGTGACTGTTCAGAAAACCTCTGGGTGGCGTCACGGAGGGTTTGTCCAGTGTATATATGGTCTGTAGTAAGAACCTATGTTTGTGTACTTGAGAGCATGTACGTTTGCAAGCTCCACAATATAGGCACTGGTCTTGGAAATGACAACTGCATCATTTAGAAAATACCAATGATACCAGTGCATCCGTCATGGTGCGGTAAGGTGCGGCACGGCGCGTTGCACCAGGTGTAAGATTGGACCTTGTGATTAAAAACAAGCTTTCATTGCCACTAACGCATTGTCACTAACTGCTAACATTTTAACGTTTTAACTCCAACCTCAATATTATTCCAGGGGTATACTAACTTACTTATTATTTTTATTTGTCTTTATTTGAATTCTTCATGCCAGATACAAGCTTTTTGAGGGTGAGACGTCACTACATTGCTAGCATTTGCTATGGCTGCTTGATTTCACCAAAGCTAACAGGAAACCTGCACGAATTTAACCCTTAAATGACTGCTTTGGCTCTGCATTTCCATCATGTCTGACTTTACTTTTACTCGAACTCCGATGCAGTCTGACACAGAAACCTTTGCTCTTCAGTCAGATTGTTATGCAGTTTTTCAAGGGTTAATCAGGCAAACTGACAAGTTATTGCTTGTTTGTCAATGAATGCATGCACTTTCTCTACAGAAAAATATTGGAATATACCTCCGTTTGATTTTATTTTTTGAACACTTCTTTTGGATGTCTTAAAAATGCTTTTTTAAAAAAAAGGAAAATAAGAATGCTTCCTTTGTATTGCAAGCTAATCAAAGGACAAGTTCACTTCGTTAAACCTTGGTCGTATTAAATCATTGTTAGCAATTGAACCTCAGAGTGCTCTATTCACATTTAACAACTGCTTTGTTTTTGTGCAGTCCCGTTTTCCACAAGTGCGTGAAAAGTAGACACATTTCACTGAAGAATCAACATCCACCTTTGTTATTGCTCAATAAAATTTAAAAACAAAGAAAAAATCTATATGTTAGCTTGTTCAGCTTATTCTCCTACGAGTGTCACTTTAGCTTTAGCTAGCAGGATGGTAATACTAACTTTGTATACAAACATTTTTCCAACTGGTGAAACTTACACTACCAACTGTTTCCAGAAGCGTATCATATTTAACATATTTTAAAATGCTTAATAATATATTGCAGTATGTTAGTGCATTTGTCTAATAGCAAACAAGTTCCACTTTTGTCATGGCTAGGCTAGAGTCCCTTTATTCAGAGCATTATGTATTGTTACATGACGAGCTGAAAAAACAAAAAACAAACAAACAACAAGAACAACAACAACAACAAAAAAACGGTCATGTAACTCGTGGTGCCATTGTGGTGCCAAAATAGTGTTCTCTTTTAATCTATCTACATGTAAATCCAGCTATTTTATTTATTTATTTGCTGAAAATGCCGGGTTGTTGTGCATTTGGATGCACAAATAGACACAGCAAGAGCTTCAAGATATACAGATTGCCTTCAGATCTGAACAGAAGAAACATTTTGGAAAATAAAGTCAGCCGTGTGGGATGGAAGCATCGTCAAACCTTTGAGAGGTGTGCAGTTCCATGTACAGTAAAACTCGCCTAAACCGGATGTTTTTGTATGGTTTTCCATGTAATAAACACCATATATAATGGATTTTGTTTAACAGATTTTGGCTTACATCTGATAAAATGTCCTGTACGATCGCAATGTATTTTCATTAAAAACCCCTCACATGTAACCGGACAGATCAGTCTGGACGTTCAAAGTAACAGAAGTACAAAATTAAAGTTGAGCTCTGACACTCGTCGAGTAATGTGAGACCGGAGTCATTTCCCTGATTAAAAGCCCGGCGTTTATTTTTCCACACCCTGCTCAGACTCAGACCCGCAGCCTGACATGCACCTGTTAAATCAGACAACGCAAAAGGCTGTGATTTGACACTTTTCTGCATTCACTCTTTCCTCTCATATTTTAGTAGTTTTTACAGTGCACATGCTGATTACAAATTTACAACACGGAATCGGAAAAAGAGGAAATTGTACAGCTTACCTTGAATTGGAGGTGATGATTGTAGAAAGAAAAGCTTGTTGAGGGACAAACTAGTCCAGAATAAAGCATAATTCAGTAACGGAGAACTTTAAAACTGTCACGCACGTTGGCGTCATGACACGAAGTTACAAAAGTATAAATCAGGCTTTAAATTAATTAAATAAATAATCATGAATTGTAAATTTATGTAAATTTGATATCCTAACTATTTTTATATTTATTTTGATAGTACTTGTACCTGGATGTTGTATGTGGTTAACTGATAAAAAAAAAAATAAAATGTTGAAAACATAAAAGGTTCATTCAGTAGTTCAACGCAGTTCGTCCCAAACTGGCGCCATGTTCTCAGTTGTCGCTACTCTCCAAATAAACAGACTCTAGGCTAGGCTAATTGACTTGAATGGACTCTGAAGAATGGTGCAGGGTTGACTGGTATGTGTACTAGGAAAAACACACTTCACGTGCCATATTTATTCAGATGACTGGGTTGCACTAATGTGCCGGCGTTTGTGATGGGCTGGTGTCCTGTCCAGTAGAGGTGGGCAGATCGATCCTAATATCGATAATATCGATACCAGCGCTGGTATTGATATTGAACGATCCTCTTGTAAAAAGATCGATGCTCAAGCTTTTTTCTCTCCCGCACGGACTGACTGCTGCACATGCAGATTCATCAAAGTCTGCTCTCTGTCTGTAAGAGCAGCGCTGTGCTGTGTCACACAACACAGAGCAGCGCACCCTCCCCCCTCTGGTCTTTTGTTCTTGCGCCGTCACATGGTTCAGCGGCGCCAGCCGACAGCCATGCGGGTAGGCTCAGCCTGGCCCGCCCACTCAGCACGCTCCCCGAGTCAGCCCTCTACCTCAGGAGATTTTGTTTTAAATTGTGTTGTGATATTTTTTAAACAAAAATGTTGATTGTGATAATAAAGTATTTTGTTGTCACGTACAATGTTTGGCAAAATTCTATCCTAGATCTTTGAAACTTAAATATGAAAAAGTATCGGTATCGATATTGGCGATACTGGGCCTGTATTTACTTGGTATCGGATCAATACCAAAATTCCCGGTATCGCCCACCTCTACTGTCCAGGGGAGTAATACACACTACGGAATCTGGCAATAAGCACTGGCACCTCGGGGCCTATATAGGATTTACAGTACCTGTACAGCTTCCCTGTTAATTCTCATTCATTCCTTACGTATTTCACACAAAGAAACCTATGTAGAGCACTCAAAGGCTTGATGGTGAACATTGTTTTAATATGACTAGCATCATAAAAAGTAAACTTATCCTTTAACCAAATGTTTTTTTTGTAATCAAACATTAATACAAGTTCATGTTTGTCCACATGCAGTCCTATTGAGTCCTGTCAGAACTTCTACAAAGACTTCACGTTGCAGATTGACATGGCGTTCAACATTTTTTTCCTGCTGTACTTTGGCTTGCGTGTAAGTAAATCAGTCTTGTCTTCACTTTTGTGCAAAGTCACACAAATATATATAGAATTATCGCCAAGTGCAACACTTTCTTTCAACAGTTTATTGCTGCCAATGACAAGCTCTGGTTCTGGCTGGAGGTGAACTCAGTGGTGGACTTCTTCACAGTTCCTCCGGTGTTTGTGTCGGTGTACCTGAACAGGAGTTGGCTTGGTAAGGATCCTCACGTCTTAGACAAAACTGAATATTTGCTGTTTAACTTTATTTCCAGGTGAACTACAGCACCACCCGATGGATTTACAGGACATAACAGAGGTCAAGTGTTCAGTTAGCCTCAGATAACCTCAGCACATCATTAGTTTTTGTCCTTTCTGTGAGTGAACTTGCAACATCAGGTGTATAGTTTTTTTTATAATGAGGTGAACTGATGAATGTTTTATGTTTGCATGTTGTGCGTAGAGTTGAAATGCCCCTAATACTCAACAGCATGAAAACTGAGACTGTGAGACTGTCTACTTCTGAGATTCTTCAGGGATGTGTTCAGACTCTATTCAGCGCTTGCATAGATTGAGTACTGTGGAAGGTTATGGTGTACAGTGCCTTGGGTAAATGTTTCTGTAAAAAAATATTCACTGACCTATAGGTCATGGAGTCATGGAGGTACCATTGTCTGCAAAGAAAGAGTCACTGAACTTAACCCTCTGGTTAAGGCATGTCCAACTCTGTTTTTCCTTAGGTTTCTAACAATAAATCAGTGACAGAATGTCACAGAGAATTTGACCACTTATAGTGGTCAAATTACTGTAGTGTCACCTCTCGTTTCAATCCCCGTTGTAGATGATTGTAGAGAAGAAGGCGACATGGGTCTGTCTGTCTCTTTCTCTCTTTCTCTCTCTGCCTGCCACGTCAACAGGCTCATTTAGTGCATGCTATTGCTCAGTTGAAGAGTCAGACTTATTCATACTGCCACTAAACCCTCATAAATGCCAAAAAAAATGGACCTGTCAGCCTGAAAACACTTTATACTTTTTCATTAGTCCAATGAATAATGCATACTATCATAAAAAAGAAAAACGTGGATGTTTTTCCAGGCCTTACATAACTTTTTAAAGGGACTTTTCATCGAATGATGGATATTGATGGACATTTCTGCACAGAGTGGAGGCAGAAAACATCTACCTGGAAATGGTGGGTGATTTTATTTTACTTTTTAACCACTGATAAACATTTTTCTTCATATATTACACTGATTTTGTGAGCCAAAGACTTTGGTTTGTCCACATGAGTAATCAAATCAATACAGATTTAAAGAATTTTCCAGAAATAAATTTGGTTTTCTTAGATTTTCAGCAAAATTATTTCTTCATACGGTATTCTAGACAAATATGTGACACATATTCTGAAAACACTGTTGGGATAGGCTCCAGCCCCCCGCCCCCCAACCCTTAATTAGAGTAAATGGGTATAAAACATGGATGGACAATATTTTGAGATTGTTGTGAACATTTTGATATGCATCACATGGACATTACACTTCGTGATTTGGACTGCCCTTCCTTGAGCATCTGCCTATCCCCTTTTTAATGAAAGTTGGTTAAATGCCAACCCAAAATTAAATTAATTCTTTTATTACATTTGATTAAATGCCCACCCCAAAATAATGATGTGACCCAAACACATTGTAAAAAGCAAAAATAATGAGTTTTCCCAATGTTTTTCTCATCACGTCCTTGTTTTAACTGGGACAAAATCATCAGCATGCTGTAGTACGTACTTGCATAACAATGACGTCAGTTTGCGAATTTGCAGTACAAGACTTGCGTACGAGACGGAACCGATCTGGCACCGTCTGGCACTAAATGGTTTACTACTTGTTTGTGATGAAATCAGCTATTTTATTGAATTATATGGGGGAGTAGGAAATGGTTCCTTATTCACACCATTGTTAAAGATAAAAGAACATCTCAGTTTGTCCTAGTCACTGCGGCAAAATGAAAAGGTAGAAAAATCTTAAGTTTTTCAGTTGGTTCATACCGTTGCAGTGTGCGACTGGTTGCCACAGCTGCAGCACGGAGAGCCACACATATTGTTTACTACACAGACAGTCCACACAGTTTAAGCTAATTGGGGGCAGGCAGGGAAGCAAAACAAACAGTTTGTGTGCGCTGGAAAGGAACAAAAGCAAGACAGAAATAAAGAGATGATCTACCAGAGCATGAGTCATGTTTGGTTTTCCCTGACATGGCGTGTTTGTCCATTCTACTACAGAACAGCGTATCGTTTCAGCCTGTTAGCCTGTTAGCATATTGTTATCAGCAACGTGGTATCTGTGTTTGTTGTTTGACATAAATATCAAAGAAATCAAGCTTCTTCATTATTGTATTTTGTCTCATTTCAAGTGAATCGTGCACTGGAGACAAAGTGCTACAATTTGTCAGGTTTGTTCTGTAACTTTGTTTTCCCCAAAGCCACCATGGTGTCCATCTTGGATTTCTACAGACTGTGGCTTACTACAAAATGTTGAAAGTTTTGTATCTTTCAGTTACTTACATTATTGTCCATTTCATGAACACAGAAAAATAACCCCATCTCATGTCATCACCTCCTGCTGTATCAACTGATATGTTTTCCTACGATCACTGTGTGAATAAACACTTGGCTAGAACACATGGTGACAGCTGTGGACAAACAGACATTGTGGTATCGAATGGCACCTTGAGTGAATTGGGTCTGAAATTACCCCTTGAAGATGAACAAAGTAAATTTGTCTAACTAGTAGAGGTGGGCGGATCGATCCTAATATCGATAATTTCGATACCAACGCTGGTATTGATATTGAATGATCCTCATGTAAAAAGATCGATACTCAAGCTTTTTTTCTCTCCCGCACGCACGGAATGCTGCGCACACAGATTCATCAACGTCTACTCTCTGTAAGAGCAACGCTGCGCTGTGTCACACAACATGGAGCAGCGCACCCTCCACCCTCTGGTCTTTTGTTGTTGCGCCATCACATGGTTCAGCGGTGCCAGCCAACAGCCATGCAGGTTGTTGTGGTGTGTTAATTTTGTTGTTTGTAGTTTGTCAGCCCTCTACATCAGGAGATTTTGTTTTAAGTTGTGTTGAGTGATATTTTTTTAAACAAAAATGATTGTGATTATAAAGTATTTTGTTGTCACGTACAATGTTTGGCAAAATTCTATCCTAGGTCTTTTGGATCCTTTGGCTCTACGAAGCTTAAATATGAAAAAGTATCGGTATCGGTATCGATATCGGCAATACTGGGCCTGTTTTTACTTGGTATTTGAGAAATTCCAAAAATCGCGGTATCGCCCACCTCTACTAACTAGCACAGGCTAACAGGCTTGGTAACAGGCAATTGATTAACAATTTGTTTTTGTTTTTTTGTTTTTTTGTGGACTCAGCTGTTCTTCATATAACGGGTGGTTGGGGTACTAGTATTAAAACCTATAACCAGCATGTCACCTTAATAACTGTGGCACTCTCATTGAGGCTAATGCTAATCATTAGCTATTAAAAACATTACTAGCCTTATTATTAGCCTGATTATCACATATTTGTATAAGACATGCTTGGAAAGGTACTACCGGCCTGTTAGCACCCGGTTGCCTGGACCATAACTGTCACTCAGATCGACCCTTGCCCCCCACTCCTCCATGAACTACCTACTAGCTACATCGACCAAAACCAATTTTTGGACCAGGCTGTAAACATGTTATGCTCTGAGGTGAAGTTGGAATTTTTACACTGACTATCAACTGTAAATATTGGACAAACCCTCTGTCATGTCACCAGTCATTTTTCTGAAGAGTGGTTCTGCCCAACTCCCAGCGAACCCACATTGTCCCTGTGTTTGTGGGGTTCCTGATGGGTTCTCCGGCTTCCTCTCGCCTCCAAAAACATACAGGTTTGGTGAAGTAGTAACTTTAAATTGACTGTGAGTGTGAATGTGTTTATCTCTCTGTATATGGCCCTGTGATAGACCGGCGTCCTGTCCAGGGTGTACCTCGCCTCACACCCTATGATGGCTGGGATTGGCTCCAGCCCCCTCGTGATAGGTACAGAAAACAAATGAATAAATGACTGAAACTGCAGTAAACGCTGTATCCGAACCTGGCCTGGAGTGCTCTTTTGCACTTCCTCATTCAGATACAATTCTCCTCTTCATCCGTGTTCTACAACACACCTGGAATAACAAGACGCTGTAATTGAACGTACATGAGTGGATCAAACAAAGGTAATAGGCTTTGCTGGTGGCTCGAGCACTGGAGTAGAAGTCAATCTGCTAAATGTATGAAACCCAACAATCTGAGAGGTCTGTGAGGAATTACTGGATTAAGGAGATCTTTTTTTTTTTCGGGAAATACAGGTTTAATTGTGTTTTTTGTTTTTCTTCTGTCTGCCGTGCAACCAACTCCCACATCACCTTCAGCATTGAACACCACCTACTTTAGAGTCAGCACAGGCTTGACAAATGCAGTTGCATAATGCATCTATTTGTTTCCTGTGCTGAGCCCTGCTGTGTGGAGAGGAACAAGACAGCGCTTGGAGCTATCGCCATCTAGTGGATATTTGTGAATAAATTGGACAGGAGGAGAATTTGAGCTGATGAACATTTATTTAGGCAATAGATAGAGGGGAGTTTATGTGGGTGTGTGTGCGCATATATATATATATATATATACACACACACACACACACACACACACACACACACACACACACACACACACACACACACACACACACACACACACACACACACACACACACACACACACACACACACACACACACACACACACACACACACACACACACACACACACAACCCCAATTCCAGTGAAGTTGGGACATTGTGTAAAATGTAAATAAAAACAGAATACAATGATCTGCAAATCCTCTTCAACCTATATTCAACTGAATATACCACAGACAAGACTAATTGTTGAGGTTTTGTCGGTGAAATTCTTTCCCATTCTTGCTTGATGTACAACTTCAGTTGATCAACAGTCCGGGGTCTCCGTTGTCATATTTTGTGCTTCATAATGCGCCACATTTTCAATGGGTGACAGGTCTGGACTGCAGGCATGTCAGTCTAGTACCCACACTCTTTTACTATGAAGCCACGCTGTTGTAACACGTGCAGAATGTGGCTTGGCATTGTCTTGCTGAAATAAGCAGGGACGTCCCTGAAAAAGACGTTGCTTGGATGGCAGCATGTGTTGCTCCAAAACCTGGATGTTTCAGCATTGATGGTGCCATCACAGATGTGTAAGTTGCCCATGCCATGGGCACTAGCACACCCCCATACCATCACAGATGCTGGCTTTTGAACTTTGCGCTGGTAACAATCTGGATGGTCTTTTTCCTCTTTTGTCCGGAGGACACGATGTCCATGATTTCCAAAAACAATTTAAAATGTGGACTCATCAGACCACAGCACATTTTTCCACTTTGCGTTTGTCCATTTCAAATGAGCTAGAGTCCAGAGAAGGCAGTGGCATTTCTGAATGTTGTTGATGGCTTTCGCTTTGCATGGTAGAGTTTTAACTTGCACTTGTAGATGTAGCGACGAACTGTGTTAACTGAATGGTTTTCTGAAGTGTTCCTGAGCCCACATGGTAATATCCTTTACACAATGATCTTGGTTTTTAATGCAGTGCCATCTGAGGGATCGAAGGTCACGGGCATTCAATGTTGGTTTTCGGCCTTGCCATTTACATGTAGAAAGTTATCCAGATTCTCTGAATCTTCTGATTATATTATGGACTGTAGATGATGGAATCCCTAAATTCCTTGCAATTGAACATTGAGAAACATTGTTCTTAAACTGTTGCACTATTTTTTCATGCAGTCGCTCGCAAAGTAGTGATCCTCGCCCCATCTTTGCTTGTGAATGGCTGAGCCTTTAGACCCAGTCATGACACTCACCTGTTTCCAATTAGGTTTTCTTTGAGCATTCATCAACTTTCCCAGTTTTTTATTGCCCCGTCCCAGCTTTTTTGAAACGTGTTGCAGGCATCCATTTCAAAATGAGCAAATATTTGCACAAAAACAACAAAGTTGATCAGTTTGAACATTAAATATCTTGTCTTTGTGGTGTATTCAATTGAATGTAGGTTGAAGAGGATTTATAAAAGGGCTGTTCATGTTACAACTATATAGTAAGAAAATAAAAGTTGTGAGAGACTTCAGGCCACATGTTGTTTTTGTTCCATTTGGGGTTTTATAGGTGCAGACCAGATTTGAACTCAATCAGATAAGATTTAGAGGTCCCCCAGAGTGACACATTTTCCTCTCCCTCCACTGCCAAGGCAATGTCACCCTAATGGGAGAAGACTCTGATGCCATTGTTTTTATTTTACAGGTACATGTTATGGCTTCTAATCACAAAAAGTGGTGGGTGATTGGTCACCCAGAGGAGAACATTACTGGAATTGTTGCTTTGTGGGGGACCCCTAAACAATGACAGATTACAATAAAATTTGGCACAGATCTTTTATTTTATTAGTGGAACAAGAACAACATGTGGCCCAAAAGATTTTGTAACATTTGACATTTAGAACAGTCCTAATATATATAAAAAAATCAGGCTTTTTCTATTAAAATTTCCAAAGTTATGACCTTTAAACTCACAGAGGAGGAGAAGAGTAATTTCTACATCATGAATTAAAAGGAGTAGGAAGGGGGATCAAAAAGCCAAAATGATGGTGTAAATAAGTAAGTGCACCCTTAAGTGTAACACATATGGGTCATTCCATCTCAACTCACCCAGAGGCTCCCAGGTCACCCCTCAGTTCTGTTTTGTCAGTTTGATATATTATTCCTATGACAAAGTTATGATGAAATGCCAAATGTTAGGTCTGTATCTTGCAAACATTTGAAGTCACAGCCTTTGGAAATTTTTGTGAATTTTTCACATATCATGAAAACTGTGTTTTATACCAACTTTGCTCATTGATAATGAGCTCCCTATATGACTCACAGCTTTGAAACTGCTCATGCCAAGCTAACTTGTGGTGTAGAGTTTGGAAATGTTGTCAGTTTTGGTGTATCTAGTCTGATCTGCCTTCCACAAAGGCCTTAAAATGGTAGAAAACCTGAAATTGTACATGTCGTTCATATTTTGGGTTAGTTCAAAATCAAAGGAATATACCAACTATGGCTATAGAACATTTTGTATGATGGTTTGTGATACAATGGAACATATTTACACATTTAAATGATACATTGTGTTGAGGTTTGGGACAGTGCCTAAGGAGTGGCAAACTGGGGTGGTGGTCCCCATATTTAAAAAGGGGGACCAGAGACTGTGTGCCAAGTACAGGGGCATCACACTACTCAGCCTCCCCAGTAAAGTTTACTCCAGGGTACTGGAAAGGAGGGTTTGGCCGATAGTCGAACCTCTGATTGAAGAGGAACAACGCATGTTCCATAATGGTCGTGGAACAACCGACCAGCTCTTTACTCTCACAAGGATCCTGGAGGGTGCCTGGGACTATGCCCACCAAGACTACATGTGTTTTGTGGACTTGGAGAAGGCATATGATCTGGTACCTCGGGACATACTGTGGGAGGTGCTGCGGGAGTATGGAGTGAGGGGGTCCCTTCTCAGAGCCAATCAATCTCTGTACTCGCAAACCGAGAGCTGTGTTTGGGTGCTTGGCAGTAAGTCGGATTCGTTTCTGGTGGAAGTTGGCCTCTGCCAGGGCTGCGCCTTGTCACCAATCCTGTTTGTGATATTCATGTACAGGATATCGAGGTGTAGTCGGGGGGAGGAGGGTTTCCGGTTTGGTGGGCTCAGGGTCTCATCACTGGTTTTTGCAGATGATGTGGTCCTGTTGGCTTCATCGGCCAGTGATCTCCAACACTCACTGGATCAGTTCGCAGCCGAGTGTGAAGCAGCTGGGATGAGGATCAGCACCTCTAAATCTGAGGCCATGGTTCTCAGCAGGAAACCGATGGATTGCCTACTCTGGGTAGGGAATGCGGCCTTGCCCCAAGTGAAAGAGTTCAAGTACCTTGGGGTCTTGTTCACGAGTGACGGGACGATGGAGCATGAGATCGGCCGGAGAATTGGCACAGCAGGGGTGGTATTGCATTTGCTCTACCCTACTGTTGTGACGAAAAGGGAGCTGACACAGAAGACGAAGCTCTTGATCTACCAGTCAGTCTTCATTCCTACTCTCACCTATGGTCATGAATGTTGGGCCATGACCGAAAGAACTAGATTGCGGGTACAAGTGGCCGAAATGGGCTTCCTCAGGAGGGTGGCTGGTGTCTCCCTTAGAGATAGGGTGAGAAGTTCGGTCATCCGTGGGGAGCTCGGTGTAGAGTCGCTGCTTCTTCGCATTGAAAGGAGCCAGCTGAGGTGGTTTGGGCATCTGGTAAGGATGCCTCCTGGGTGCCTCCCAAGGGAGGTGTTCCAGGCACATCCATCTGGGAGGAGACCCTGGGGAAAACCCAGGACTAGGTGGAGAGATTATATCTCCACACTGGCCTGGGAATGTCTCGGGATCCCCCCAGTCAGAGGTGGTCAATGTGGCATGGGAAAGGGAAGTCTGGGGTCCCCTGCTTGATCTGTTGCCCCCGTGACCCGAACCCAGAAAAGTGGTTGAAGATGAGTGATGAGTGAGTATATAGATACATAAATATCTTTCTTCTTAAAAGAGTTGGTAAAACATCTTATTTATCTTGTAAATTGATTTTTAGGGATCTATTTATTACTTAACACTGGTTTACAGAAATAAAGGTGAGTTTGGTATTCCTTGCATTGCTGTTTGCTGACAGCAGTATTTGTCTGTGCTTGTTTCTTCACAGCACATGACATCATGTGGGGAAATGTGTGGTTACAAGAAGTATGAAGTATTGCCCAGTGCTCAGCGAGCTAATTCCAGCATGACCTAATTCTCTTCAAAATACATATTGTGCCATTTTTGTCTATTTTTAAACATAATAGGAATATGGTTATTAATATGGTTATACGTGGTAATAATTAGTGATTGCTGATGTATTTTATTGATCAAAATTAGTGACGGACAAACCAAAGCGTTTTGAACCACTGAATCAATATGAAGCAATGGTTCAATGTTTTGAAGCTTTGATACAATTACATATGGCGACATCTGCTGGCCAATCTTTAAAATAACATTTGCATGGAACAGTGTCAAGAAACAAGTCAGGCTCTGTTATGTTTGTTTTATAATAAAAGTTCTATGTGCTTCTTGAAATTTTGATGATATTTTTGTTTAAAAACATTAATATTCTTGTAAAAGTAAGTCCCTCCGGCTTCTCCTTTGTTTTCACTTGGGGTCACCAGAGCAGATCCAAGGTGGACCTGCATGTTGATTCTGGCACACGTTTTATGCCGGATGTCCTTCCTGACGCAACTCCACATTACATGGAGAAATGTGGCAGGGGTGGGGTATGAACCGGGAACCTTCCACATTGAAACTAAGCGCACTAACCACTTGGTAATTGTGCCATCATAAAATTCTGTATGTAATAGAGATACAAACTGTGAAATGTTTGTGCAACTAGGGACTGTTCTGAACATTTTACATATTTGAACTTACACATAAAAAAATTTACAAATTTTGTGATGTAAGCCGACAATGAACAAATTTCTGCGAAATGACTAGAAGACATTTGCACAAGATATTTGACAATATCACACATAACTCTGAATAACTGAATAACTTCATAAAGTATGTATTATGTATTCATCCTGTAGAAGGGGGAGAAATTACACAGTTTAATTGCCACAGGTAGGCAAGATCTCCTGTGGCATTCCGTGGTACTCCTTGGTGGTGTCAGTGGCTGAAGGTGCTCTGACAGGACGTCAGTGTGGCATGCAGGGAGTGGGAGGTGTTTTCCAGGATGCTGAGCAGTTTCCTCAGCATCCTCCTGATTTTGTGTCAGTTGCATTCAGCCTGCTGCCACAGCACATTACAGCGTAGAAGATGACAATGGAGACCACGAGTGATATGTGAAACACTCCACATAGCCAAAATGTCAAAACTGATGCTCCCTCATGATGCAAGTGACACTTCTCATCTTATTCTCCCTACCTAACCACTTGGTTAGGTAGTCCATTCCAGCGATACTAAAGGATTTTCCTTAAAGACCTGGTACGAAAGAGTCGTCACCTTCAGTTACTGGTTCACGTCCAAGACTCACAACCATACAACAAGACAGGCAGCACCAAGACTAAAAAGTCTTGGATCTTTGTCATATGTTCCCTTCTTTCGGGGCTACCCTGTTTTCAATCCCATTGATACAAATAAATTCTTCTTTCTGTGCAGTGACGTTTACTGACAGGTTTCCTTCTTACTTACGTAGTTCTCGTGTGAATTAAAACATACATCTGGATTCTGTCATAATGCTGATTTGTCAGTGGAAGATTAGTGGTTGAATTTAGACGTGATGAGATCATTACATTTGGCTGCAGCTGCCAAACTCCCTCTTCTGCTCAGAACTCCATATTTCTGTCACTGGGCTTTCGGCCATGATGTCTGAACATCGTGACACAAATACACACTCAGCCCGCACTAATAGTCCTTCATATCACATTCTCTCTCTCTCTTTCTCTCTCTCTCTCTTTCTCTCCCCCTCATTGCACGATAAGCTTGTGCGTGCAAACGCTACATGCAACCTGCATGTCAGAAAAGCCTTCAGACACATGATGAGGCACACAACAGCTTGTTTAAAAAAAAAGGTGTGTGATGACTTTAAAAAAAAAAAAAGAATTACACTTTGCATTCTTATGGAACAGTTTCTGCTGAAATGAATTACAAATACTCGTTCATCATTCATTAAGTTTTTGTCAATTCAGGGAGACAAATAGGTATTTGATCCACTGTCGAACTTTTCCCACCTATGAAGAGGTCAAAATCCAGAAAGTCACATTGTATAACGTTTTAATCATTTATTTGCTTTTCATTGCATGAAATAAGTATTTGAACACCTACCAACCAGCAAGAATTCTGGCTCACACAGACCTGTTAATTTTTCTTTAAGAAGCCCTCTTATTCTGCACTCTTTACCTGTTGTTGGGTATTTTCTCCTCCAAACATTCTTAAAACCTTTGATAAGACAAACAGAGTCAAGAAACACCAGTGAGACAGAAAGTCAAATTAATCACGCGCGGAGTGCGGCCAGGCTGTACACCAAAGCTACACTAAAGTCTGGCCTGTGCTCCCGCTCTTTTTATTAGAGATGCCCTCATTACATCATAAAACTTGTCCTAAGGGGGGGGGGGGACAACGCGAGACAAGTTTCTTCCCGTAACATAAACACATACGTCAATAAGCGCAGCTGTAAGGACAAACAGTTTCTTTCTTTTACTCTTATCGTCGGAGGTCAGCACATCTCGTTCGTCTGTTGCAGTTATCAGCTGTTGTGCATCTGCCTGGAGTGTCCTGGTCTTCACACTAAGCATCACGTCACAACAGTCAAAAACAACCTTCAGGTCTATTACTCCCAGTTCATGACTGACCCCGTCATGCTTCACTCCCAGTCGTTAGCGGCTACAAAAACAAGTTGTATAATAATAAGTACATCCAGCTCTTTATTCCCAGTTCAGATTGACCCCAGCATGCTAAAACAAGGTTGAATAACACATACATTCTCGGGGTTAGGTGCAAACAGCACAACACCGTTTTCATAAGAAAGAAGACGAAGGTACAAATGTTTAACAGTGATAACATATATATATATATATATATAAAATCCTTAACATTTCCCACCTGTTTATCACCTGTTAAACATATAGTAGGCATCACCCAGCTTAGTTAGTTAGTTTATTAACTTAGTTTATTCTGTCCACGTTTTTATTAATTGAACACCACCAACAGATGGAAGATTCGAATCCAGCTGCTATTTGATCAACCAGTTTATACTCGTCAGGCACTCCTCTGGGGACTCCTAATGCGTCAATATATGTTGGATTTCCTACTCCTTTCCAATCTCTTTTTACTCTATGTCTGGCTATGCCTTTCTGCCAATCCTCAGGAATAAGAGAGGCTGCATATGTCGTAACGTCTTCAGGGGTCATGGGTAACAATAATGATATTAATGCACAATAACCTGACACATTTCGTGGCAGTCTGTCAAAGATTCTGTTATCACCACACCACCACCATACATCACTTCGGCTGACTGGTATAAATGAACCGTTTTTCTGTATTATTCGACTACACCACTTGTCTTATTACTTTTTCAGCTAAAGCTTCATAGGCTAAGAGTGTGTTAACTCATCACGTCAACAGTTCAAGCTTGAACTGGAGTTGTGAGCTTTTCAATATCATCATAATTCTCAGTACAGTCATTATAGTTTTCTCCACTAAGGTCTGACTGTTTCAATGCTTGATATTTTGGCATAGTTTGTTGGAAGGCCAGATTACACTGTACAAATGTATTTGACACCATTTTGCCAACCATTGTTTTGATATAAGGGATCACACAACACATGCAAAGTCCAATCAGAATTAGGACTATAATAACTGGTGTCACCATTTTCAATAGTAACTGCCAACATGGTCCTGAAGTCAACCAGGACCAGGGATTCCACCGGTTCACGGCTAGGGTGTCTTTATGCATTGCATCACAAAGTTTATTCAGCTCTTCCAATGCGTCCTGCATATCCACTGAATGAATGGAGTCTGGGATGAAAGTACAGCATGTTGTGTTCAGTAGAACACAAATTCCTCTCTGTGAACCAGTAAGCAAGTCTAAAACCATGCGATTTTGCATCACCATGGTACGTAAAGCATCTATTTCAGTGTTTTGAGCTGCTACTATTTTTTTAGTTACATTCATGAACAGACCCAATCGATAATTCAGAGTTTCAATCATTAATGAATTTTTTCCCACTCCTATCCAGGGGAACAATGAATGTGCTATTTTATCTCTTACAGACCACAATTTTTTGGTCCTTTAGTACATCCGAGCCCCACATGTGATCATGTGGTAACACATCTGGGTATATCAATCTCCTCCGTCTGGTGCTGCCATTCTTCTCTGTGGAGGTCCTACCACATATGTATGGTCAGTCACCTGGGTAGGTGCACACACACCACCCCAATTTGGTGGGAGACTCATGTACAGTCTGGAACCACAAAGCCAATAGATGTCATCATACACCGGAGTACCATTTACAGGTGGTAGCAAAAACTTACTAACATAAGCACATGATTCATCCGTTCCCCATGGACAGGAGCCTGTATAATTACATCCCCGTCCAATGTGATGAAGATAAGTACCATCCACATATTATGTTTTGGCTAGGCTTAAATTATTTGATAAAACATACGTTTGGGTACACAGACGTTTCTTAATTTTACCTACAGTTTTATTCCCTGTCCCGTAAAAGCAATTTGGGAATGGCCGTTGTGATGACAATTTAACATGATGATATTTTTGCGTTTCCCTTCAGTCTAGTCAATGGAGCAGCACTTGGGCACGCTTGTACGTCCTCTGTTGAAATCCCTATCATATAAGTGGTTGCACTGAGGCAAGTGGTGTTAGAACTGCCCCCGAAATACAGTTTGATTATGCATCCGTATGATAAGACATTCTGTCACCCTAGCAGGGTACGGTTTAACCGTCAGAGCTGGGTGTGTTGAGGATATAGGTATTTGCGAACAAACATAACAATTAGTAACGTAATTCCATAGCCAATAAATGAACATATCTGTACCACATATTAGTATGGTATATATGAGGGTGTCCATCTGTCTCGTTCACATTATGAATAAACCTCTTCTGACGTTGCTTGCGTTGTTCTCTGGCTCGGTCCACAGTGAGCTGCAATTCTTGGGTCAACCACCAGGCCAGGAATCCGAGGAGCACGAAACACACTAAGATCACAACGCAACCGGCTGCCCTACCAACAGTCCGGCAGCGGCGGCGCTGAGCACGCCGCTCCGGGGTCTGCTGTAGTTCAGTCATGATTGCTAGGATACAGTGTTGTTAACCACCTCACCTAATAGTGCAAGGATCTCCCTGCTTCACTGGCATTGAGACAATCTATTGCTAATTAAATAGACTCCCTTTGTAGCCAGACTTCCCCTTACACTGTGGAGGCCGCCAACACACGCTGTATCTTACAGTGATGTATCCACGTTGATCTCTCCGCTATCTTTACTGCAGTTGGTGTTGTTAACAGCACTTGGTATAGACCTTCCCAACGAGGACTGGACTCTGATGAACACCCAGTCTCCTGGCTAGACTACTGGAAGGCCGTCCTGTGGAAGATCAAAATTATTCGGCAGTAAATGTGTTTAAGTTATCTCTTTCTGTGTTAATGTCTTTTTCATAAAATTTGCTAATGTTTGTTCCTCATCTGCTGTTTTAGTATCCATGTCAAAATTGGTAGACGATATGGTCGTCCATAAAGTATCTCAAATGGTGTTAACCCTGATGGTGTTGGTGTTATTCTCATATACAATTTTACTAGGTCCAACATTCAATCCAGGTTCGTTTTGTCTCTTCTATACATTTCCTTAATCTTATTTTTATTGTGCCCTTTGTCCTTTCCACTAATCCGGCACTGTGTGGTTGATAAGCACAATGATTTTTGAGATTGACCTGTAGCGCTTCTCCTACGTATTGCACTATTGTATTAACAAAATGCGCTCCATTATCTGAATAAACTGTTTCTGGTATTCCAAATCGTGGAATGATGTCTTTGCACAATGCCTTAGCCACTGTAAGTGCATCTGCATGTTTTGTAGGGAACAATTCTACCCATTTTGAGAAGGCATCAATTACGACTAAACAAAATTCCTTCCCTTCATGTTTACTCAGCTGTATATAATCCATGTGAATCACTTGAAAGGGATATTGTGGTGAACCATCCACATACACAATTGTACTGTTTGGGATGGGTGTGTCCTGGAGGTCTGGGCGTGCTTTCGTACAGACCGTAGCTACATCAAGACAATTGTGCGGCTCACCATCCTCAGGTAAAGGTATCAATGTGGATGGATTCAATGTTGTACAGCGCTCTACCGTAAGGTGTGGTTGTGATAATAGCAAGGACATGCACGAAAGATGTCTTGCTGGGGACAAAAGGCTCATGTTTGTCTGCAACAGAAGTGCAGAAACTGCATGTGGAACATTCAGTGTCAACTGATGGAATAGAACAACATTACTGCTACTTTGAACAGCCATAGAGGCTGCAACAACAGCCTGTACACATGGTGGTAGAGCACTTGCCACTGCATCCAATTTAGATGAGTAGTAGGCAACTGGCCTTAATTTTGAGCCATACACTTGAACCAAAACACTAGTCATGAACTTATTCTTACAATCAGCTGTTTGAATGAATGGTTTACTATAATCTGGTAGTGCCAAAACTGTGGATGACACTAATGTTTGTTTTACTTTTACAAAGGCTTCCTCAGCATCTTTGTTCCATTCCAACACGGTTGACATTGAAATATCATCCTTGTACATCAAATCAGAAAGTGGACTAGTCAATTCTGCATAACAGGGAATCCATGCCCTGCAGTAATTAGTCAGTCCAAGAAATGACATCATCTGCTTTTTGGTTTGTGGTTTTGGAGCGTGTAAAATTGCTTCCTTCCTGTCACACAGGATCGTGCGCCCTGTGGCTGATAATTCATGTCCTAAATATTTTACTTTATCCCTACACAACTGAACTTTGTTTTCACTCACTTTGTGGCCATTATCAAATAAGAAACATAATAATGCTACTGTGTCAGTTATGCAGTTTTCTCGTGTGTCAGAGGCAATCAGAATGTCATCAACATACACTAATAGTTGGCTATCTGCCGGTGGAACGAAATTGGCTAAACATGCTGACATGACTTGAGAATAAATAGTTGGACTCTCTGCGTAACCCTGCGGTAATCTGGTAAATGTATATCGTTGTCCTTTAAAGGTAAAAGCAAACCAGAATTGACTATCTGGGTGTACTGGCACAGAGAAAAATGCATTACTTATGTCAATTACTGAGAAACTATTAGAATTTGGTCTCAGCGAATTTAACAAGGTGTGTGGATCTGGGACGCATGGTGCTCTTTTAATCACAGCAGCATTTACTGCCTGCAGATCTTGAATCATTCTCCACCCCACTGAGGGCGGAGCCTTTTTTACAGGAAATATGGGTGTGTTACATGGTGAATCTGGACATGGCACTATTACTCCTGCTGTTAATAAATCCTCTATTACTGGCCTGATTCCTTCAATTGCATCAGGTTTCAATGGATACTGTCTTACACATGGTCTGTATTCTGTTTTTGGTCTTATAACTACAGGTTGTGCATTTTTTATCAGTCCTACGTCTGAAGGACCTGTTGTCCACAATCCTGATGGTACCGAAGAGAGAAGATCATCTTCTTCAGGACTCAACTGAAACACTCAGGATTATGAAGTGGACACATCAATGTGTGTTCCAGCTGTCAGCACCAATGAGACATTAACTGGCACTTTATACAATTTAGTTGATGGACTGAACTCCGTTCGTGGTCCAACTCTGCTCCAATCAGTGGCTGACAAAGCTGTTATGACTGTCAGTCCCAATTCTTGCCATTCTGTCAAATATGGTTTACAAACTGACACATGTAATGGCATACCTGTGAATCTCAATTTTAAAACATCTTCAGTGGCACCTGTTACTGTTATGACAGCTGTTGAGTTGCCATCATGAATCAAATCGGTCATTGTCAGCTTCACAGGTGAAATATTTTTCAATTTGTTTTCATACACTGGTGTTCCTGGCAATATGCCACTATGGACTCTAAATACACTCTCAAATCTGCATCTAAACTCTGTCCATGGTTCTCCTTCTTTCTGAGTTGTCCTGGTAATTTCAGTATAATTTATCTTTGGTCCTAACACACCTTTTGCACGTGTAATCATAGCTTCCACTCTTGTTTTCAAGACTGGATCATCATGTGGCAATGGTACGCCATCCTGGTCTGCAGGATTCCAGTCTCCGCGTATCTGACTCCATTTTAGGGCCACATGCTTTCATCCACACCTGTTGGACTTCAGGTCCACTAAGGTGGTAAGAACTTCTAATGTTTTCTATATCCTGCATAAATCCCTCAATGTCGACATGTGGCGATGGTATCATGTCGACTGCTGCTTTGATATCATCAGCATTCCATGTTCGATATACGAGCATGGTTGATCGCTGTCCTGCTGTTCCTGCACGAGGATTTGGTACTTCTATCATAGGATAGGCACCTCCCTGGTCACTGTGTTCCACCATGGGAGGGGCTGTAGGCACTTTCGCTTGACTGCGTGTTTGTGGTTTTTCTGGTTTTTCTGGTTTTTCACTTTTTACCTTAGGTTTTACTGCCAAATCATACTGTGGTGGCGGTACATCGTCATCCTCTGGTAGAGGAGATAAGGGTGTTGTTGTCACCGACGATCCAGCCGGCGGTGGTTGCTGAGGCTGTTCTGGTTCTCTGTGCTGAATTATCACATCTTCTTCTGCCTTACCTACAGCTTTCTTTTCCCTGCTTTCTCTAATCGTCGCTTCTCTGCTCCCTTCTGTCTGTTCTCTGCTTCCTCCTCCCAAAATGCCACTAAATCTGCCCCTACTTTCTGCATCTTTTCTCATCACCTTTATGTTGCTGTTCTAACTCCTTCTTTAGCTTCTGTATACTGATCAGGTTCAGTCGTCCGTCAAAGTCATGTTTATTTATCCAGGTCTCCAATTTCTTTGTTGCTTTTGGATTTTTTTTGCTTCCATAAATTTCCAGTCGTCAGTTGATAAATTTTCCTTATTTTTAGACGTCTTACCCCCCATTTTTATTATCCCTTGTTATAATTTGGACTTCAGACGGGGGCACACCTAGGGTGTTCTAAATCTGAAGTTTTCACACTTTCTTTGGACGTGACAATTAATTTGCCGTCGTGTGGTTGATTCCTTTCACCTCCCCGTAGGAAGCGGAATCACTTGCCTCTGCTTCCACACGCACGGTTGTCACTAACGTTGTCCAAAGTATTACACTTTCACACAGTTATTTACACTTACACAAAACACTATTTACACATAGAAACACTTTTAATAATCGTACGCGTATTCTTATGCCAGGGGAGCTCGCCCTCCCGTGAAATTTAACTAATGTCCTGCATTAGGGGACTCCGCCGTCCCTGCCAAATTTAACTGCTGTTTTACAGTGCACGTATTTCTACCCGGGATTTCCTTTACGTATTAAAACAGAGGAGTCCGTATCCTCCTTCCGGAATTTAACTACGTGCGTCCCTCGCAACCGTAGAGGAGTCCGCCCTCCTTACAGAGTTTAACTGTGTTTCATTAACAGACGATTCTGTATCATCGCTTACGGAGTTTAACTGTTTTATGTGATCACTTTTATCCCCTACCGGTACGCGTATATAAACAGAGGAGTCCGCACCCTCCTTACAGAGTTTAACTGCTTTGCATTAACAGACGATTCTGTATCATCGCTTGCGGAATTTAACTGTTTATGTGATCTGATCACCACTCACTCAGTACTGTTTACAAAGAAATTTTACTCACTGACTCGACTTCCTGTCTGTCTTCTTCGGGAAAATCTCGTCAACCAGACGATGCCAACGGTGGTCGACAATTGCAGACACGATCAATCGATCGGACCTTGGCCAAGGATTTACGTCTGGACTTGACGACCTCCGCTGGACACCTCCGGTATTGTTGAGATCCCGGACGAGCCCCCAGTCAATGTTGGGTATTTTCTCCTCCAAACATTCTTAAAACCTTTGATAAGACAAACAGAGTCAAGAAACACCAGTGAGACAGAAAGTCAAATTAATCACGCGCGGAGTGCGGCCAGGCTGTACACCAAAGCTACACTAAAGTCTGGCCTGTGCTCCCGCTCTTTTTATTAGAGATGCCCTCATTACATCATAAAACTTGTCCTAAGGGGGGGGGGGGACAACGCGAGACAAGTTTCTTCCCGTAACATAAACACATACGTCAATAAGCGCAGCTGTAAGGACAAACAGTTTCTTTCTTTTACTCTTATCGTCGGAGGTCAGCACATCTCGTTCGTCTGTTGCAGTTATCAGCTGTTGTGCATCTGCCTGGAGTGTCCTGGTCTTCACACTAAGCATCACGTCACAACAGTCAAAAACAACCTTCAGGTCTATTACTCCCAGTTCATGACTGACCCCGTCATGCTTCACTCCCAGTCGTTAGCGGCTACAAAAACAAGTTGTATAATAATAAGTACATCCAGCTCTTCATTCCCAGTTCAGATTGACCCCAGCATGCTAAAACAAGGTTGAATAACACATACATTCTCGGGGTTAGGTGCAAACAGCACAACACCGTTTTCATAAGAAAGAAGACGAAGGTACAAATGTTTAACAGTGATAACATATATATATATATATATAAAATCCTTAACACCTGTATTAATTGCACCTGTTTGAACTTGTTACCTGTATAAAAGACACCTGTTCATACACTCAATCAATCACACTCCAACCTGTCCACCATAGCCAAGACCAAAGAGCTGTCTAAGGACACCAGGGACAAAACTGTACACCTGCACAAGGCTGGGATGGACTACAGGACAACAGGCAAGCAGCTTGGTAGAAGACAACAACTGTTGGAGTATTTATTAGAAAATGGAAGAAACACAAGATGACTGTCAATCTTCCTCAGTCTGGGGCTCCATGCAAGAGAGCTGGGACCACAGTCACAAAGATTACATTAGTAACACATGATGCTGTCATGGTTTAAAATCCTGCAGGGCAGCAAGGTCCCCCTGCTCAAACCAGCACATGTCCAGGCCTGTTTGAAGTTCACCAGTGACCATCTGGATGATCCAGAGAAGGCATGGGAGAAGGTCATGTGATCAGATGAGACCAAAATAGAGCTTTTTGGCATCAACTCCACTCGCTGTGTTTGGAAGATGAGAACCCCAAGAACACCATCCCAACCGTGAAGCATGGGGGTGGAAACATGTTTGGGAGTGTTTTTCTGTAAACGTGACAGAACGGTGGCATTGTATTGAAGGGAGATTGGATGGGGTCATGTATCGTGAGATTTTGGCAAACGAGTGGCTGGGTCTTCCAGCGTGACAATGACACGAAACACACAGCCAGGGCTACTAAGGAGCAGTTCTGTAAGATGCATTTCAAGGTCCTGGAGTGGCCTGGCCAGTATCCAGACCTGAACCCATGAGAAAATCTTTGGATGGAACTGAACCTCGAAACCTGAAAGATCTGGAGAAGATCTGTATGGAGGAGTGGACCAAAATCCCTGCTGCAGTGTGCAAACTTGGTCAAGAACTATAGGAAAAGTCTGACGTCTGTAACTGCAAACAAAGGTTTCCTGTACAAAATATTAAGGTCTGTTTAATACTTATTTGCCTCACTGTATATATGTAGGGGTCATGGACCCAGAAGACCCAGAACAAGTGTTACAGGAATTGGCTGAGCATACCGAAGTGTGTGGGATGAGCTGTTTAGGGTAGTATTTCACTGTGCTGTGAAAGAGTGCAAACCGCATTTGCGAGGAAAGTCGTGAAATTTCATGAAACATGAGGGCTCTGCCTTCAGTGGTTACAGTCTGGGATGTTTCTGCAGCATCTTTTCACATAATAGCGTCACAATAGCAGTACATTAACAGCCCACAGCAATCCACGCCACTTTGTGTGCGATCGTCTTGCCATTTCAGTTAAGCAAGTGCTGCTCAGCATTCGCGCAAAAATCAGTGAGATCATTGCAGCTGTGAAGGCTGTGCCAAGTGGTGGCATTTGAGCAGAACTCGCACAATATGTATGCAAATTACTTGCAATTTTTGGCCGTATTCTCGCTGCCAGGCCATACGACATTCAGGTGACACGTGCTAATCTGTTGTAAGTACCAATTCAGTGAGATTCCAACTGATTCATGTGTTTTGTCACAAATTATGTCTTCAACTGCTCCTCAACAGCTGCAGCCCAGTGAGATACTACTCTTAGTTTGCTGCCACCGTGACCCGAACTAAAAGAACAAATACTCTGTGTTGCATATCACAGAGAATCTGGTCCATGTAAGGGTCCAAATGTCATGTGGTAATTTTTACAATAACTTATTTAAGTAACGTTTAGGACCGTGCTGTGGTGTCGCGATCTGCTGCATCCACGACACAATGGAACTGTGTTGGGTCCGGAGTGGCGAACACCATCATTAATTTCTATATCAACTTTTAACAATTGTCTAATACTTTTCTGTGAATTTGTATTGAATTATTGTAGAAAGTAACATGAGTTACACTATGTTTAATTTCAAAAAATTATGCAAATTAAATGTCAAATAAATCATAGTAGTTTTTACAATAAATTTTGTGACATTGTATTATACTGTATAAATAATAACAATACATTACATTTATAGGCGCTTTTCAAAAAACTCAAGGACACCATTGCAATGCAGAAATAAGCAGATTAAAAGCATAACAATAAAAGATTAGAATTAAAAACTTAAAATGACATTTGCAGTTAAAAAGAAATTATATAACAATTTAAAACAAGACAAAAATTCTGCAGTGAATGAGTGGAACTCATATTGAATAGGCTTTCTTGAACAGGTGGGTTTAGAGACGTGATTTGAAAGTAACCAGAGAGTCAATGTTACAGATATCAGGTGGAAGAGAGTTCCAAAGGTGGGGAGCAGAGCAGCTGAAAGCGCTAAATCAACGGAGCAAGGTTGTGGAGGGCCTTGAAGGTTAGAAGGCTAATTCAATTGTACCTGCCATAATGCTAACTGTCCACCAGGTGGACCTATTGCTCCATTTAAAGAACCTTAATTACAGACTGCTGTGGGACACGGAAAACCAACCTGTTGATTATTGATTATACCGTGACTATCCAGGGTTGGGACCAGGAAGCAGAGTTGTAGTCTTACACACCTCTCTGCAGCTTCTCTCCCCCTGCCATCCCCTCATTACCCCATCCCCGTAGAGACGGTGCCTGCTCCCAGACTACCAATAACCAGCAAAAATCTATTTAAGCATAAAAATTCAAAAAGAAAAAATAATATAGCACCTTCAACTGCACCACAGACTAAAACAGTTAAATGTGGTCTATTAAACATTAGGTCTCTCTCTTCTAAGTCCCTGTTGGTAAATGATATAATAATTGATCAACATATTGATTTATTCTGCCTAACAGAAACCTGGTTACAGCAGGATGAATATGTTAGTTTAAATGAGTCAACACCCCCGAGTCACACTAACTGTCAGAATGCTCGTAGCACGGGCCGGGGCGGAGGATTAGCAGCAATCTTACATTCCAGCTTATTAATTAATCAAAAACCCAGACAGAGCTTTAATTCATTTGAAAGCTTGTCTCTTAGTCTTGTCCATCCAAATTGGAAGTCCCAAAAACCAGTTTTATTTGTTATTATCTATCGTCCACCTGGTCGTTACTGTGAGTTTCTCTGTGAATTTTCAGACCTTTTGTCTGACTTAGTGCTTAGCTCAGATAAGATAATTATAGTGGGCGATTTTAACATCCACACAGATGCTGAGAATGACAGCCTCAACACTGCATTTAATCTATTATTAGACTCTATTGGCTTTGCTCAAAAAGTAAATGAGTCCACCCACCACTTTAATCATATCTTAGATCTTGTTCTGACTTATGGTATGGAAATTGAAGACTTAACAGTATTCCCTGAAAACTCCCTTCTGTCTGATCATTTCTTAATAACATTTACATTTACTCTGATGGACTACCCAGCAGTAGGGAATAAGTTTCATTATACTAGAAGTCTTTCAGAAAGCGCTGTAACTAGGTTTAAGGATATGATTCCTTCTTTATGTTCTCTAATGCCATATACCAACACAGTAGCTACCTAAACTCTGTAAGGGAGATAGAGTATCTCGTCAATAGTTTTACATCCTCATTGAAGACAACTTTGGATGCTGTAGCTCCTCTGAAAAAGAGAGCTTTAAATCAGAAGTGTCTGACTCCATGGTATAACTCACAAACTTGTAGCTTAAAGCAGATAACCCGTAAGTTGGAGAGGAAATGGCGTCTCACTAATTTAGAAGATCTTCACTTAGCCTGGAAAAAGAGTCTGTTGCTCTATAAAAAAGCCCTCCGTAAAGCTAGGACATCTTTCTACTCATCACTAATTGAAGAAAATAAGAACAACCCCAGGTTTCTTTTCAGCACTGTAGCCAGGCTGACAAAGAGTCAGAGCTCTATTGAGCTGAGTATTCCATTAACTTTAACTAGTAATGACTTCATGACTTTCTTTGCTATTGCTATTAGAGAAAAAATTACTCATAACCATCCCAAAGACGTATCGTTATCTTTGGCTGCTTTCAGTGATGCCGGTATTTGGTTAGACTCTTTCTCTCCGATTGTTCTGTCTGAGTTATTTTCATTAGTTACTTCATCCAAACCATCAACATGTTTATTAGACCCCATTCCTACCAGGCTGCTCAAGGAAGCCCTACCATTATTTAATGCTTCGATCTTAAATATGATCAATCTATCTTTGTTAGTTGGCTATGTACCACAGGCTTTTAAGGTGGCAGTAATTAAACCATTACTTAAAAAGCCATCACTTGACCCAGCTATCTTAGCTAATTATAAGCCAATCTCCAACCTTCCTTTTCTCTCAAAAATTCTTGAAAGGGTAGTTGTAAAACAGCTAACTGATCATCTGCAGAGGAATGGTCTATTTGAAGAGTTTCAGTCAGGTTTTAGAATTCATCATAGTACAGAAACAGCGTTAGTGAAGGTTACAAATGATCTTCTTATGGCCTCGGACAGTGGACTCATCTCTGTGCTTGTTCTGTTAGACCTCAGTGCTGCTTTTGATACTGTTGACCATAAAATTTTATTACAGAGATTAGAGCATGCCATAGGTATTAAAGGCACTGCGCTGCGGTGGTTTGAATCATATTTGTCTAATAGATTACAATTTGTTCATGTAAATGGGGAATCTTCTTCACAGACTAAAGTTAATTATGGAGTTCCACAAGGTTCTGTGCTAGGACCAATTTTATTCACTTTATACATGCTTCCCTTAGGCAGTATTATTAGACGGTATTGCTTAAATTTTCATTGTTACGCAGATTATACCCAGCTTTATCTATCCATGAAGCCAGAGGACACACACCAATTAGCTAAACTGCAGGATTGTCTTACAGACATAAAGACATGGATGACCTCTAATTTCCTGCTTTTAAACTCAGATAAAACTGAAGTTATTGTACTTGGCCCCACAAATCTTAGAAACATGGTGTCTAACCAGATCCTTACTCTGGATGGCATTACCCTGACCTCTAGTAATACTGTGAGAAATCTTGGAGTCATTTTTGATCAGGATATGTCATTCAAAGCGCATATTAAACAAATATGTAGGACTGCTTTTTTGCATTTACGCAATATCTCTAAAATCAGAAAGGTCTTGTCTCAGAGTGATGCTGAAAAACGAATTCATGCATTTATTTCCTCTAGGCTGGACTATTGTAATTCATTATTATCAGGTTGTCCTAAAAGTTCCCTAAAAAGCCTTCAGTTAATTCAAAATGCTGCAGCTAGAGTACTGACGGGGACTAGAAGGAGAGAGCATATCTCACCCATATTGGCCTCTCTTCATTGGCTTCCTGTTAATTCTAGAATAGAATTTAAAATTCTTCTTCTTACTTATAAGGTTTTGAATAATCAGGTCCCATCTTAGCTTAGGGACCTCGTAGTACCATATCACCCCAATAGAGCGCTTCGCTCTCAGACTGCAGGCTTACTTGTAGTTCCTAGGGTTTGTAAGAGTAGAATGGGAGGCAGAGCCTTCAGCTTTCAGGCTCCTCTCCTGTGGAACCAGCTCCCAATTCAGATCAGGGAGACAGACACCCTCTCTACTTTTAAGCTTAGGCTTAAAACTTTCCTTTTTGCTAAAGCTTATAGTTAGGGCTGGATCAGGTGACCCTGAACCATCCCTTAGTTATGCTACTATAGACGTAGACTGCTGGGGGGTTCCCATGATGCACTGTTTCTTTCTCTTTTTGCTCTGTATGCACCACTCTGCATTTAATCATTAGTGATCGATCTCTGCTCCCCTCCACAGCATGTCTTTTTCCTGGTTCTCTCCCTCAGCCCCAACCAGTCCCAGCAGAAGACTGCCCCTCCCTGAGCCTGGTTCTGCTGGAGGTTTCTTCCTGTTAAAAGGGAGTTTTTCCTTCCCACTGTAGCCAAGTGCTTGCTCACAGGGGGTCGTTTTGACCGTTGGGGTTTTACATAATTATTGTATGGCCTTGCCTTACAATATAAAGCGCCTTGGGGCAACTGTTTGTTGTGATTTGGTGCTATATAAAAAAATTGATTGATTGATTGATTATTGATAAGTCATAAATCTCGAAGGTGTGAGAGCGTGTGAATTTGTCTGTGGGCCAAATATGTTGATCACTACCCTCCGGGGTGGAAAAACCTTTGATATTTTCACCTTCCTAAAATAATGGCCTAAGTCATATTTTCCAAAACTTGACCTAGGCCATTATTTTAGGAAGGTGATGATATGGCATTTTGGTTACCTGTCTTTCGGGACTTATATTCCAAAAAGGTATAGTTTGGACTATCTAAGATTTAATATTTTGGAGTTATTGAATAAAAACAGTAATAATGGTTTGTAAAGTTGCTTACAGTTTGGTTAAAAGTGATGCAAATTATTGGTGGTAGTGACACGCCCACTTTCAGGTGTCTGGCCCCTAAATGTATTTGTCTGTCTGTGTCACTCTTAACTGGAATAAGTGGGTTTAAAAAAAAAATGAATGAATGAACAGACTTTACCCACCTCTCACCCAGGGACTGCTGGGATAGGCTGTATGATACATCAGCTTTGATTTATTTAGGGATTATTCCACAATCACAACATCCAGTGGAAATGATCACGATTGCTAAAGCCTCTAATTTTTTCTGTACATGTCTCATTTTGTCCAATGGACATGTTATTCTTGTGTAAGATTAGAGAATGGAATTTAGTTTGTGGAGCAGCAGCAGTCCTGGGATGGGTTGTAGGTTACATAGTGAAGCCAGCTGATGGACAGACTCTTCTTTTCCCTGGATGAATCCTAAAGGAGCTTACACACTAATATCCTGATGGGAAAAGGGTTTGCTTTAAGCTCGCCATTCGCGCCCGATCACAACGAGGATACCACAAGGAAAATCAGATCAAAATGCTTCTTTTAAAACAGCATCCATTTTAACGCCAACCTGTTTGGATGAAGCATCAGGAAACCACGTGACTGTTTTTTTTTTTTTTTTCTCTATTTTTGGAGGAAGGTGATTTTTTTTTTTTTTTTTTTAGATGATATCTGGTAAATCGGATGCAGAACGGTGACAGAGTGGATGTTTAAGGAGAAAATCTTGGGACCATTTTAAATTTCTCTGATTTTGACTTTCTTGATCTTGGAAATGATTCCCACAAAGATGCTGGTGTACAGGGCGCCTGAAGAAGACACGCGCACTCTGACAGCCTCTCAGACAAGAAGGCGTAAGAAGTCCACCGGGGAGCTCTTCCAGAAGGGCTACAGGGTCAGGCTGGGCCACGGACAGGTCAACGAGAAGGACGACCAAGACGGCCTCTGCCACAGCTGTGGCTCATGCCTCCGTGTGATCTCTTACTGGGGTAAGACCTGCAGGAGGCACAGCGGTAATCTCCACGAAAGATGAAGGCTGGAATGTTGCAACACTTTCAGCTCCTTCTGTGCGTCAGCTGGAGCAGGTTCGGGATTTTGGGTGTATTATCAGTCCCATCTGGCTAAATACAACTTTAGGTTTGAGATTTCATAGATATTTATGATTGCTTCACTTGTGATGGTCTAGGGTCGTCGATAATAGGCCCATGGATTCGATGATGGATTGAAGCTCCTGTTGCCATGGTGAACTGTCTTTGCTTTTATTTCTTTGCTTACAATTGATTGGCAATGGCGTGTTAGGTGAACACCTTGGCCTTTTTGATCTTGACTTATTGCGAAGATTGTGTTTTTTTTTTATGAAAATCACTAATATCGTCAATGATGGAACTGAGTAACATTACAACCAAATTTAATCTTTCTCACTCAACTCAAGGATCATTTATTTTATCTCGGAGCTAAAGTTTGCTAAGTATTTGTGTGTGTGTGTGTGTGTGTGTGTGTGTGTGTGTGTGTGTGTGTGTGTGTGTGTGTGTGTGTGTGTGTATGCGTGTGTGTGTGTGTGTGGAAGGTAGTGGGGGTTACCATTAGAGGTTATGTATGAATGGGGGCGTTGTGTGTGGTGGGGTGGTTGCCGTAGTCGCTGTGGTTACTGTTGCTAAGCAATGGGACAGTCATGGGTAGACATACCCCAAACACACCCACATGCATGTGACTTTTACATATACAGTATAAGATTATAATAAAGTATTACTTTTAGTTTGCTGACGCCTCTTTGAAATATCACGTTGGCCTTCTCAGAATTGTGTCTATTTTTATACTTAATCTTTCTTTCAACAAATCAGGTGATGGATACATGAACATTTCCAAGTATATCTCAGGCTTCATTTTCTCGATCATTAAGTCAAACAAACAACATGGTAAATCTGTGTCAAGTAAACACTTGGCTAAAACTGAGTGATTGTTCAAAAATGTGAGGGAAGCCACCAAGATACCCAGACAACTCTGAGGGAGTTATAGGCTTATTTGTCTTTGATAGGAGAAATTGTGCATAGTGCAACATACGTT
Organism: Thalassophryne amazonica; assembly: GCF_902500255.1. Lineage (NCBI taxonomy): Eukaryota > Metazoa > Chordata > Actinopteri > Batrachoidiformes > Batrachoididae > Thalassophryne > Thalassophryne amazonica. The sequence continues at coordinate 24,294,549 of NC_047120.1, read as the reverse complement.
TGCTGCACTACCAATCACAGGTTCGCAAATAGAAAAGAGAAGTACTTTCAAATGATAATGGATCAGATCTAGGCTTGAGTCTCAATGTGACTTCTAGCAAACTGTAGCTGAATTTTCATGTATTCTTTTTAGGAATATTCTTCTCTGTTCCACTCAAACATGAAGCTGTATAACTGGGGATGCAACATGCAACAATTGCACTCTGCACAGTTTCTCTTGTCACAGCCACAGAAGCCTATAGCTCCTTCAGAGTTGTCTTCATGTCTTGGTGGCTTCCCTCACTAGTTTCCTTCTTGCACAGTCATTCAGCATTTGAGAACTACCTATTTTACACAGATTTGCCACGTTTGTATTTCTTAAAGGAAATGGGAGTCCAAAGTATTCTCAATGAATTGAAATGTTTATGTAACCATCCCTTGACTTGTTCAAAGAAACCTGGCTGTAAAAGTAATTCTCTATTGACATTAATTACTTATTAGCTCTGAAAATAAAGTGACTGAGTGTAAAACTTACCTTAATGTTGTTCAGATGCTTCACCTTTCTTTGGTTGCTCACGTTAGGGGTCGCCTCTCTACCACTCTATCCATTACTTTGGATAGCTGACCCCAAGTATTTAAACTGATCTAGTTTCACCACCTCGACTCCTTGTAGCCTCACCATTTCACTGGGTTCCCTTTCATTCACGCACATGTACTCCTTGCTATTACTGACTTTTATTCCTCTTCTCTCCAGAGCATATCTCCACCGTTCCAGGCTAGATTCAACTTGCTCTGTACTCTCAGTACAGATCGCAATGTCATCTGCGAACATCATTATCCATAGAGACTCCTGTCTGATCTCATCCGTCAACCTGTCCACCATCATTGCGAACAAGAAAGGACTCAGAGCTGATCCTTGGTGTAATCCCACTTCCACCTTGAATAAATCTGTCATTCCTACTATTCATCTCACTGCTGTCACACTGCCCTTGCACATATCCTTCACTACCCTCACACACTCGGCCACTCCAGACCCTTGGCACTCTGTCATAAGCTTTCTCTGAATGCACAAACACACAATGCAGCTCCTTCTGGCCTTCTCTACACTTCTCCATCAGTACTATTAGAGCAAACATTGCATCTGTAGTGCTCATTCTCAACATGAAACCATATTGCCGATCATAGATCACCTGACTTGGTCTCTTGCACACATAATATGTCTACTTTTCTCCTCTCCATCAGATCAGTCACTTCTCTCCCTTTACCAGTCATACTGCCAACATTCAAAGTCCCAGTTCTCAATTTCACCTTTCTAGTATTCCTCTTCTCTCGCTGTCACTGGACATGTTCTCCTCCTCTTCTTCTTTGCCCAGCAGTACTCCAATTTCTGCCGGCACCCTGTTGGGCCATAGGCCTGATGGTGGTTGTTTTTAACCCGGGCCTCGACCTATTCAGTACAGAAATTTGATTTGTACTCTGCCTGGTTGTGTTGGGTGTTTTACACTGGATGCACTTCCTGATGGAACCCTACTCATTTGTTTGGGCTTGGGACTAGCACTCAGAATGTACTGGTTGCACACCCCATGTGGTGTACAAATGCAAAATTAGAAGGGAAAAAGTCACTGTCCAAAAACTTTTGGATCTGACTGTAGGCGTAACAGTATCCTTGACTCTCCTGGCAAGTGTTTCAGCTGCCATTTTTAAACCCCCTTCTTATCTTAAATACCCTTAAATTTGGGATTTGACGTCATGGCTGTTTCCTCATTTTGACCTGGCAGTGTCCACCTGTTCTCAGTTTAATCTCCTATTTTATCCACCCTGAATTTTTTTTTTTTTTTAATCTTCAGCATGAATAAAAATGTATCACATAGATGATGATGCTTTGTGGACTGCAGATAGTTGGGATGCTGACTTTTGTTTTCCTAAATTATATATATATATATTTAAAAATCCTTTTTTAACTGATTTTCTTTTGAGTGGTTTGATATTTTGGTTTTTCAAAATGAATCCATTGAAGGGGGTAAAGATAGATGAGAGTATGAAAGGTAATGTTGATTTTAGTCCAGAGATATTGATTTTTTTTTTCTGAAAAAAAAAAACACAAAACAATTTTTTTTGTGTGTGTGTTCTCACAGGTTTGAGGTTTTTACGGGCTTTACGACTGATTCAGTTCTCAGAAATTTTACAATTTTTGAACATATTAAAGACGAGGTAAGTGTTCTTTTCTTTGTACCAAGCAGATTTTTAAAAATAATTTGAGTAATGGTATTTCTTGCATATTGTGGCTCATTTTGAAACTGTGAATGTGAGAGCAGAATAGAAGTTGATAATTGTTTAGTAAGAAATGAATGACAGCACCAACAATATAACTTTGGATTCCTAATTTTAAAAAATGCAAATAATCAAATTATGTTATGTTATGCTGTTTTCCATTTTCTGTTTGCTGACTCGTTGCTTTCAATCAGTTTTTTGCACAGATGTCAGGATGAGCTTATAGTGCGACCACGCACACTTCACAATAATCCGCTCGTTCAGATCGAGCGCTCGCTGGCTGTGCATAAGTCATAATTTATTCATAATTATGCTTTAATGGGGCTGATTTCTTAAAACAATGTTGTGAAGATGTCCAAAAAGTCAGATCTTTTCTTTTGGTGTGAAATAAATCTATACATTTGTCCAAAAGCTGTTTCATAGTATTAAAGCACTGCTTATATAACAGCACAAATCCAAGTAAGGCTGTAATTCAGCACAGATGGGAGAGATTTTGTAGAAGACAAACACAGATTTTGGAAGAGCACTTATGAGAGCACACACCTCTGACAACAGTTCAAAACGCTACGGTGCTGAAATAATGGACATTTTCAGACGCTCCAAATAATTTAAGACAGAATTGGACACTGTTGATTTAAGATGTTCATGATTTTCTGTTTGATGTTCCATTATTGTTTCTGCTAAACACTACTTCATTTGAACATAGTTTCTGTTAAATCAAGTGTAACAGACTCAACATTATATGTTCATCAGCATTTATACATGTAGTAAACAATAACCTTTGTTACATTGAACATTTTAGCATGAAAAATTCTAGTTTCCAGAAAAAGTGAAATAAATTAATTTCAGTTTCTATGATCATTTTATTTGTTTTCTTGTTGGTTTTTTGTCATTATTGCACTGAAAATGTTCTAATTTACAAATGATGCCACATACTGTAAAATAAACTGCCAGTGATAATTCCTTAGTTTAATTGTGTACCTTTTAAAGTAACAGATCATTTCGATACAGTTTTTTAAGCAGCTGTCTGAGAGCAACTTCCTGGTTTTTCCAAACCTTATAACAGTGATTTGGAAGTATGGACTGAGATTTTTTTATTTTATTTTATTTTTTAGTGCATCAATTGGAGTCAGGGTTTATATTTGCAGTTATTATACGGTATGGGATTTTGCCAACTTCTGATTGGCCGATTCGCCACTTTCTGAGCTGTACCACATGCCGAGTTGACCACTGATGGAGCCGAGTAGACCGCGCATGTGAAACGAGTATACCTCGTGTGCAGCGTAGTGCTAGCTAACCGAGCGACGCCTTCTATCGATAACGACCAATCAGATAACACGATGCAACGCCTACTTTGGCTGTCAGTTTGTTGACAAGATGGCAGAAGACAGGTTTGCGTCTGTTAATGACGCTGACTTAAAACGAATTTTACACAAAAAAGATGCGAAGAACACCCGCAGAAATACACAGTTGGCAGCCAACCTGTTTCGCAAGTACGTCACTGAAAAGGGACATGCGCGCAACTTTGAAACTTATGACAGACGGATGGTTGACGGAGTACTCTGTCGATTTTACACGGAAGCTAGACAGGCGTTTGGCGAACTCTATAAGAAAACAAGCCTGATGACTCTTCATCACGGACTTAACAGGCATCTCCAGTCGATCAATGGGATGTCAGTTGGTGCAGTATGACAGTAATAATAAAGAGTTGAAACTTGAGATTGATTTTTCAGTTTTAGTATGTTTGACAAACTCCCAATTTTCTTGTTTACCACATAATAAAGCAGTTATAGACTTTTGATTTCGGTGTACCCATGATTATGCAGACCTGGTCAGGATGGTGTTCACCGAGGCCAGGTGAACCCCATCCTGACCAGGTCTATAATTGTATATGGTACAACTGCTACCCTGATTTGTGAAAAATGAGCAACCATTAAACAGTAATAATTCAAAATTTATATTTGAAACTTTGTTGTGTGTGTTTTCATTTAACAGTAACTCCATAAAGCTGGTGATCCACAGTGCAAGCTACTGAGCTAGCTGGCTAAATTAGTTAATAGTCAGAGTTTATATTTGCAATAGTACAATTGCAACCCTGATTTGTGAAAAATGAGCAGTCATTAAACAATATTAATTAAAAATTTATATCTAAACCTTTCTTTTGTGTGTTTTTAACAGTAACTCCATAAAGCTGATGATCCACAGTGCAAGCTACTGAGCTAGTTAGCTAAATTAGTTAATGCTCAGAGTTTATATATGCAATAGTACAGCTGCTGTCCTGAATTTTGGAAAATGAGCCACCATTAAACAACAACAATAATTTAAAATTGATATCTGAAACTTTCCTTTGTGTGTGGTTTTATTTAACAGTAACTCCATAAAGCTGGTGAATTTATGTTCGATCTTCATTAGCACATGGCTAACTGCAGCAGGGTTCATACATCTGGTAAGTTAGTGGGAACTTTTAAATGTGCTTTGAATGACTTGTTCCGCATTAATATAGCAACCAAGAACTATGTTTTATGTAAAGATTTAGTGGCTTAATGGCATCATGCAGCAACACACCCTCTGTGCTCTGAGCTTTTCTACTCCTTATTGTTCTAGTCATGTTTGCGTGTTTAGTGCATGAGATGTCTGTGTCTGCATGTTTATAAAGAAACAGCAGTACCGCTAGGTAGTTGATGATTTTTATTTTTATTTTTTTCAACAGCAACATTCTGGAAATACCTCATAAAAGTCACATTTAGAAACTTAGAAAAGCTCTCACCAAGAATGTGGTTGGACTAGAATACACATACATATACATACATGGGTTCTTTCCTCTGAATGCGGAGGGCAGAGGGTTGGGGAAGCGTGGCCAAGAAGGGAAGCACTGTTTTGGTTCTGAAATATAGAGGCAGTTCTCCATCTAGTGGCAGAAAAAAACATTTATAAATCCTTTAAAGAGGTCATATAGTGCAAACTGTTAGATATTGTTAAGGGTTCATGTGAAACATTTTCAAAGTTTTCAACAATATTCATGGGGGTGTGGCTAGATTCTTTGCATTTCAAGCAACAGGCACACAGATTGTTTCTTGATTCAGAACAGACTGTTTTGTGTGTGTGTGTGTGTCTTTGTGCGCGTATGTGCATGAATGCTACAAAGTTGCTGAAATATTTTATAATATGACAATTTTGAAGTCACTGTTGTCCAGTAAATTTCAATTCATTATTATTGTGCCTATATTATTCAATTAAAAATCTAAAATGTAAATATGCCACATTTTCTTGTTTGTTTTTTGTTTTTATCTTCGTGACCTCTGTTCCAGGTGGAAAACTCAGGGGATCCATGGGAAAGTTTCCAAAATTCCCAGGCACTTTCCTACTGGGAATGTGTGTACTTACTGATGGTTACCATGTCCACGGTGGGCTATGGAGACGTCTACGCCAAAACAGCCCTGGGCCGCCTGTTCATGGTGTTCTTCATCCTTGGCGGTTTGGTAAAAATGGATTTATTTTTGCTGAATTAATCTGGAAGCTCACCTGTTTTTAGTTGATTGCAGTATATGTTGCATGTTATGTACATTATAAACCCATCACATTACAGCATTTATGAAGGTATAATGCTGAAGTTTTGTTTTGCCGCATATCAGTTTATTCTTATATGTAGATTACTTTAGAGACTTTGCACTTGTTAGTAATTGAAGGTAATGCGGTTTCAGGTGGCTCGGTGCTCCTGTTTTCTTTCCCTCTTTCCAACAAACACAATAAAATGAGGATGATTTAATGAAACCCAGCTGGACGGACATATTGCCGTACTTGTTACAATATAATATAATGAGATGATGGAATAAATCCAGTTTAAAGCCTAGTAATCTTTGCTAATATTCAAACACAAAACAGCATCCCCAGATATGTCATGCTCAGATCTATGGCAGTACTCTGTGCGTTTGGTCAATAAGTAATTGGACAATGGTGCACGTTTCAATATTGTATTTATTATCAAAATGAGCTTTACGTAAAGACTTTCAAGTTTCTGTTCAACATAATTCACATCTTCTTCCTTTTACCTTGATGAATAGCAAAACATAGAATGAACCCTCTTTCATATTACTATTCATATTCATATTAACCCTATTTCATACTTTCATATTTGACACTGATTCATGGAAATGAATTCTTTGTGATTCAGTGATACCACAATATGTGGTTAAAGTGGTACTTGACATTTAATCAAGAGTTAAATAGTTATGACTTTGAGTTTGACCTTTCAAGTTCACCCAAAATCAGTGGTGAAATAGCCAGTAGAAAGGTAATATACAAGTTCGTGTTGGTGTTTTATAGTAACGCAGGTTTACTTTTAACCAATTTGTATCCTCTATACATAAGCACAAGGGTGCAATTTAGAACTAGAAATTGGGGGGACAAAGTGCGATGCCCGCAGGGCCGAAGCCAACAGGCCGGGGGTCTGGTGGCCGCTTTAGGCCCCCAGAAGCCAATGGTTTCTAGATAAGCTCAGATGCATTCTGAGCATCCAGAACAGTAATTTTAATGTTTTGAGAAGACCATAAAGTGGACACCATTTGACTTATGCAATTTGAAACTGTGGATATAAATACTTTATTCTGAGAATAGCCAGCAATGATTTTATTAACATCCTGGTGTAAATAAGGTATCACCACATGTGTAGAACTCAAAAAGAATGATAGGTTGAGTTTTCATTAAAAAACAACTGCAATGTGGTAAAATGTATTCATAAATATGAAAGAACAGGCTCTTTATAATTATTAACTATCGCATACTGTATTTTTTTTCTCAATATTTGTTTTTGCATAAGTTTGAAAAAACAACAGATCATAAGTTTAGGATAAATTACTTATCATGAATTAAATTTTCCAAGTGGCACTAATGAACATAATTTCACTTGCATAGACTGATTTTGGAGATCAAGCAATAATTGCAGATGGGCTTTCTGAGGTCCCAGATAGCTTTTCTGATTTCCTTTTCTAACTTTCAGAATTTAGTAAATTAGTATATGTCCATTGATACTTATATGTAGACACTAGTCCCTAGAGGCAACTATTTTTGGTTTCAAATCTGGGCAAATGCAGTCCCAGAAAACTCTGAATGTGACAAACAAGAAACAGGTGTTGTAAACAAGTCAATGCTGCTAAAAATACAAACTTGCAGAAACAAAGATACTATTCTGACATGGTTTGCACATGAGACTGACATAGCATGTTTCAAGTACACATATATATGTCAGAAGGTGGGGGGGCATACCATATTCTGTACCCCCTGGTTGAAAATGTGTGTGTGGGGGGCATGTCCCCCCTATCCCCCACCAAATTGCACCCATGCATAAGCACTGGGTCAAAATTATGACCTTGGCCTGTGACCTTACCTTTTATCCATGTCCTTGGCTGACTGTCATTTATCACATAAAGATTAGTCCATGTCTGATCAAAACTGAATTGTTTTAGACAAACCTGGACAGGATGGACAAATACAAACCGAAAGTCCCGTGCCTGTGTTCCCACTCAACTCAGGTGTAACAAACACTTCCATTGTACCACCTTACAAATTGTTCATAAACAAGACCACTTAGTGGCTGTTTGTGTGAAAGCGGAATAACAGTTTCTCCTGCATATTTTCCTGCATAACAAATTTAAATCACATAAAAGTGACTTTTGTGTCATATGAACTAAACCATGGACACTTTTTTCAGAAAGTATTATACACACTGATGTTATTTGCCCCTTTGGCTGCATTATTCAGGCATGAGGGTTCCCTGCAGATCCATGAATATCTGAGTTTGTATGAGACAGGTGTCCTACTCAAGTGGCAGCCTCTCGTGCTGAAAAATGAAACCAACACAGAAATGCCAAAGCTTGTAGTTCCCTGAATGGCCACTTAAGGCTGGGTCCAAAAAATCTCCAACCTTACAGCACAAAGAAACATATTTTCAACCGGGTACAAAAATAGTTTTCATCCGGACACCTTGTTTTCCCATTCATAACAACCGTACAGTGGGTGAATGTTTGTATAACACACATCCATTTAACCCTATGGGGTTCATGAACACACTGACGTGTCTAAGTGTAGTTTTCACCATATTTCTATTAATCAGTCAGAAACGGAACCTCACAGAGACTTAATCTGACCACTTCCTGAAACAACAAATTATCATCTGTATAATGGTTCTCCCCTCTAGATGATATCTGATTCATAGCAAAACCTAGAGGCCAGAGAACATCACATGGTCTGCCTCTGCTCTGAGGCTGCACCATCTGTTAGTTGCAGGTCCTCACTCAAACACACCAGTAAATGCTCGTAAACTCTAGTAAACTCTAATCTCTTTATGAGCATTTACCTCAAAACACTTTTTCTAATTACTTAACCTTGCAGACAAAGAAAATCTTTGTGGGAAAAAAAATGTGGAGGGGTTATTTTGTTGAGGAAAACTGCAGTAATTTGTTTTTATTTTTTCAAGCCCACATCAGTTTTCATCACAAAAGTATTTAAATTATACGGTGCATCTGGAAAGTATTCACAGCACTTCACTTTTACATATTTTGTTGTGTTACAGTCTTATTCCAAAATGGATGAAATTAATTTTTTCATCAAAATTCAACAAATAATACACCAAAATAACAATGTGATTTTTTTTATTTAGATTTTTGCAAATTTATTAAAAACTACAAACAAACTACAAAAAACAAAACAAAGAAATCACATGTACATAAGTTTTTACAGCGTTTGCCATGAAGCTCAAAATTGAGCTCAAGTGCATCCTGTTTTCACTGATCATCCTTGAGATGTTTCTACAACTTAATTGGAGTCCACTTGGGGTAAATTCAATTGATTTGAACATGATTTGGAAAGACACACACCTGTCTACAGTGATGCTGGTAACACGTTACTTAGTGCCCCTTCACACATAGTACGAATAAGTACAAATCAGAGCAAATCACAGACGAACAGCTTGTATGAGTGAACCATGAAAACATTGAGCCAACGGGTAGGCATGAATGATGCTGCTGCGATGGTTTCGTGCACGCGGGAACACAGTGCGAGCAGCTGCGTGATGTGGTTACACATCGCGCAGCTGCTGTGAAAATAAAAAAAAAACACATGCCACCCACGAGATTCGAACCTGCAATTTCCAAAAGCTCTGATTGCCAGCCAGAAAATGTTGGCACTGAGCTACCATTGCTGTTCTGTAAAAGGTGCGGGAAAATGCCTGATATCAAAAAGGACATGGATGTATTTAAGAAAAAATAAAACTACACACCACATAAAAACACGACATGTTGTTGAATCCCTCTTATCAAGTGGACAATACAAGTATGACCCGTATGTTCCTCTGAGGATGACCCATGGTCACAGATGTACAGTCATAAAATGAAGCAGAGTGCTCTTATGTCCACATCTGTTAGCAGCATGTCCAACCGGCCCTGCGCGCATGTCTGGCCCGACACGCGTCTTGTGGACGGCGTGCTGCAGGACAGACATGATCTGACGATCCGTTTCACCTGAGGTAGCCTGTCAATGTGCGCAAATCGACCAACTTCGCACTATGTGTGAAGGGGCCCTCAGATATTCATGGATCCATGGGGAAATCTCATGACTGGTCATTAAAATCATCCCACCATGTGTTTGTTGGACAAAACATGGCTCAAAAGACTTTTTCCTCTTTCTGTTCTTAAACAAATCAGTCTCACTGACATACCACTCATCATGTAATTTATTTTCTTTACTTCTGATGTCAGTAAGCAGCCTGATCATCTAATTTCTTTCAGTGTCTTTACTTGACCTCGTATTTTTAATGTAACTCGTAATTTCAGGATACATTGACACCGATTTCTTATGTCATTGATGACCAATGATTTTCTAATTTTCTTCACTATTTTTTCCCCTGTTAACAGAATGATCCTAAGTCTTTTCCTGCACATACTACAACCCCTGGCAAAAATTATGGAATCACCGGCCTCAGAGGATGTTCATTCAGTTGTTTAATTTTGTAGAAAAAAGCAGATCACAGACATGACACAAAACTAAAGTCATTTCAAATGGCAACTTTCTGGCTTTAAGAAACACTATAAGAAATCAGGAAAAATAATTGTGGCAGTCAGTAACGGTTACTTTTTTAGACCAAGCAGAGAGAAAAAAATATGGAATCACTCAATTCTTAGGAAAAAATTATGGAATCATGAAAAACAAAAGAACGCTCCAACACATCACTAGTATTTTGTTGCACCACCTCTGGCTTTTATAACAGCTTGCAGTCTCTGAGGCATGGACTTAATGAGTGACAAACAGTACTCTTCATCAATCTGGCTCCAACTTTCTCTGATTGATGTTGCCAGATCAGCTTTGCAGGTTGGAGCCTTGTCATGGACCATTTTCTTCAACTTCCACCAAAGATTTTCAATTGGATTAAGATCCGGACTATTTGCAGGCCATGACATTGACCCTATGTGTCTTTTTGCAAGGAATGTTTTCACAGTTTTTGCTCTATGGCAAAATGCATTATCATCTTGAAAAATGATTTCATCATCCCCAAACATCCTTTCAATTGATGGGATAAGAAAAGTGTCCAAAATATCAACGTAAACTTGTGCATTTATTGATGATGTAATGACAGCCATCTCCCCAGTGCCTTTACCTGACATGCAGCCCCATATCATCAATGACTGTGGAAATTTACATGTTCTCTTCAGGCAGTCATCTTTATAAATCTCATTGGAACAGCACCAAACAAAAGTTCCAGCATCATCACCTTGCCCAATGCAGATTCGAGATTCATCACTGAATATGACTTTTATCCAGTCATCCACAGTCCACGATTGCTTTTCCTTAGCTCATTGTAACGTTGTTTTTTTCTGTTTAGGTGTTAATGATGGCTTTCGTTTAGCTTTTCTGTATGTAAATCCCATTTCCTTTAGGCGGTTTCTTACAGTTCGGTCACAGACATTGACTCCAGTTTCCTCCCATTCGTTCCTCATTTGTTTTGTTGTGCATTTTCGATTTTTGAGACATATTGCTTTAAGTTTTCTGTCTTGTCTTCCTTGGTCTACCAGTATGTTTGCCTTTAACAACCTTCCCATGTTGTTTGTATTTGGTCCAGAGTTTAGACACAGCTGACTGTGAACAACCAACATCTTTTGCAACATTGCGTGATGATTTACCCTCTTTTAAGAGTTTGATAATCCTCTCCTTTGTTTCAATTGAGGAGCCATGATTCATGTCAGTCCACTTGGTGCAACAGCTCTCCAAGGTGTGATCACTCCTTTTTAGATGCAGACTAACGAGCAGATCTGATTTGATGCAGGTGTTAGTTTTGGGGATGAAAATTTACAGGGTGATTCCATAATTTTTTCCTCAGAATTGAGTGATTCCATATTTTTTTTCCTTCTGCTTGGTCTAAAAAAGTAACCATTACTGACTGCCACAATTTTTTTTCCTGATTTCTTATAGTGTTTCTTAAAGCCAGAAAGTTGCCATTTGAAATGACTTTAGTTTTGTGTCATGTCTGTGATCTGCTTTTTTTCTACAAAATTAAACAACAATTGAACATCCTCCGAGGCCGGTGATTCCATAATTTTTGCCAGGGGTTGTATTTGTCCTTCAGACTTATCCTGAACTAGAAGGCCTGGCCTTCTCTGGCTTGTCTTTTTTTAGTCTCTTCTTCTGTCTCCTATCTTCTCCTTAGGCCATGTTTGCGAGCTACGTCCCTGAAATCATAGAGTTAATAGGAAACCGCAAGAAATACGGTGGTTCCTATAGTGCAGTTAATGGGAGAAAGTAAGTATTCTTGGAGGCTCTACTGCCTCCGCCGCAGTAGAACCTTCTTTGCATGCCTTTTTTTCTTTTTCTTTTTCATGCATGTAGGCCATGTTTGCTCGCTACGTGCCAGAAATTGCTGCTCTCATCCTTAATCGGAAGAAATATGGAGGGAGTTATAACTCGACCAGAGGCAGAAAGTAAGTCTGTCAAATGAAAATGGCAAACTTTTAATGGTGTGGTTTTGTGTGACTGTAGTGGCCCTCTAATACAGAGGTGACCTTTCTAAAACAGATAATGCTGTTTTTTTGAAATACAATAATTTCCGTCACCACTAAAGTCTCACGTTGGCTGAATAAACTGGCCATAATGTGTCATGTTTGCTGCATACTTGTGCTTTTATATGTGTGCAACCTGCCTTCGCTGTTAAACAAGTGCTAATGTCATTTTGTCTTGTAATATATTATGAATATCTAATTTTAAGGAAATGTATTAAAAACCAACAACAGTGATATTGATGGCCGCCAAACCTACACTTTGGAAATAAACGAAACTGATGAAAAAACTGCCTGTATCCTCAAAAATAAAAGCGATCACTGTTCTATAGAAAAAAATACTTCTGAATATTAGATGACCCTGATTTATAGTAAGTTGACCCTCTTTTTAAGATATATTTTTGGAAACTTTCTGAAGAACAAATCTTTTGTTTTTATTGTTATTATTAAAACAAAATTTATCAAAGCATATTTAATAATATCCTGACATACTGAATGCCTTGGAAGAGGTGTTTCTATGACAATTGCTGACGATTAGCATTTTTAAGATGGTCTTCTTGTACTTGCCATCTTCCAGCATTCCACTCTGTCACACCTTTATTTCATGGCTGCTTGAGAGTTGTTTGAATACTCTGCCGCATTTATTACCATGACCTTAAATGTTGCATCATAAGTTCTCAGGTGCATAGGTCTTGTGCTTATATAGCATTCATTTCCTCGCAGAAAAGTGTTGTGGTACTATGTAGTGCTTTCTCCCAAAGTTTTCACAAAAAAAGCACTATATGCCTGTTTTGTTTCTATGACAGTAATCAACAGCTAAAAACAAGCTAAAAGTGCATGCAGTGGTATAAAAATAACAGACAGCAGGAACATTTAGACTCCATCCAACTGCTTCTATAAAAGGTTTAGGATTATAGTGATGATCCCCAAGATCCATGGATTAAAGATGAAGAGCTCAGGATAAGCGATTGATTCATACCTGTCTCTGTCCTTGAATAAGAAAATTCCCTTTGACAGTTCATTTTGCACGTACAAAATGTAGGGAAAGGGTGAAGTAGTAGGGTGACCGGAGAGTATTGGGATTGGACCTTTGACTGCATCGTTTTCATCCATTTCTCTGTAAATGGTTATGTTGATTGGGAAAAGTAACCTGCAATGGACAAATGTCCCATCCAGGGAGAGCTGTAGACTCTCATAGCCTTCACTCCATGATATCCAGAGACAGGTACTGGCATAAGTGGCCCTCAGCACCTGTATCAGACGAACATCTCCTGAGGTTGGACTTCTAGCCCAAGGTTCATTGGTGTCATAGTGTGAAGTGCCTGAGAGTGTATGATGGGACACCAATCTGATACAGGTTACTTCCACATCCAAGACCAGTACCATTTACAGCTGAGTGGACTGAGACAATGCAGTTACAGACTTCTCCATCTACACAAACAAGTAAGGTGACCAGGAATCAAACTCAGGTCTACATATTGGCAGTCCAACTGCTAACCATACAGAGCTACAGTACCTGCTCTACACTATAAATGAAAGTCTTGGAATTAAAACAACAGACAAAATAATCCAAAAAACATGTAATCTTTGGTGACTGGAATAAGGAGACCAGAGTAGCTGGAGAAGACCAAGGGGATGTCCATGTTTCACCTGGCTGTGGCAGATAGATGGTTGTTTTAGAGATGTGGGATTGGACCGGTTGTCTGCCTGGATGGTTGACATCCAGAACCCAAGGTGGTTCTGTGGTGTTGTGGGTGCAGCAAAGTGCAGCACCAGCGCCTGTTCTCAGACATGACTTGTCTTGAATGCAATAAAAGAATAAAGACTTGAATTCAGGTTTTATGTGTAGCAGACCGACCTTACATGTGGTAGCTGCTCCCGCTTGCTGCTGCTTGCCTTGTGTTTTTTTTTTGTTTTTTTTTGTGGTTCCCTGTTTTGTCACTTCTGTCCCCTACTGCTTTGGTAGTAAACTTTTTTGGCCTCCATCTTCAGTCTGACCTTCACCATCACAGCTAAAACATGCAGCTCCACCTCTCATGTGCACAGCTCTGCCACTCTTAAATAATCAGATTGTGATACGTTGTAGCGTTTGTTTAAGCTTTTGGTTTGATATGTCTTGTGTACTTGTGATACTAAGGACTCTTAAATACATTAACAGCATAGTGCAAAAGGCTGAAGTGTTCTAATGTTTCTTTATAAATGTGGTTTTCAGTAGTGATGATCAGATCAGATCACAGTAATCACAAACAGGGTTGATCAAGCTTTTTTTTTTTTTTTGATTGATTGGTATTGGAAAAAAAAATTACATGAGCCATACACGTTCTGTCCCACTCCACTTCATAAGCGCTGTTCTATAAACAGCTAGCTTGCTTCTGGTTCCAGTTGGACCATATTGCAAGATTTAAAAGCATATTTTTACTCTCCTTCACTTCAACTCTACTCCAAATGTGCTTCTGACAAATGGCACATGTGATACACTTTTTTTACTGGCTGCTCAGGTACTGCTTTCCATGTATTTTTCTTGTCACTGTTTCCGTGTTTTGAAGACATTTGAATTTAAAAACAGCAACAAAATAATAATAGTAATAATGCATTTTAACAAGTACAACAAAGACACCAGCTTTTCATCTGTTTTTCACTCGATACTGCCATGAGTGTTGTAGTTTTACTCATAAAATGTTGCACAAAGTGGAATTGATAAGCCATATAAAAATGTTAATTTTTATATTATACTGTTATTTTGTAAAAAATAAATAAACAAACATAAACAGCATGGATTGAAGGCAGTTTATTCTTGCATTGCAGAACTGTTTATTTGTGAAGCATATTCATGGATTAACTTTAATGTTCTGGCAGTGTGCGCTGTGCAAGTGCAGCATTGAGGAAAATACAAAAGTGGGACTGGGCCTTGGTATCTGCACATACCTAATATTAAATGAATTTTAGTGGGGTTATATATCTTGACTGTGACATCCCTAGAATTCCGTGTGCAATCTTCATTAGTAGGGAGTTGTCAGGAGAAGAACGTGGCAGCATTTATATGTGTGCGTGCGTGCATATGTATGAGAGTGCATGAATTTTATTCGTTATTTTATAGTGCTTTGAGCACTGACTTCAGTGGATAAGTGCTCTATAGTTGCAGTCCATTTACCATTTTAAAATACCAAGTAGCATCATAATAAATAAATAATAAACAACAATAAATAAATAATAAATCATTTTAACCACACAAATTATATATATATATATATATATATATATATATATA
The DNA here is from genome assembly GCF_902500255.1 of Thalassophryne amazonica. NCBI lineage: Eukaryota > Metazoa > Chordata > Actinopteri > Batrachoidiformes > Batrachoididae > Thalassophryne > Thalassophryne amazonica. The sequence goes on along the minus strand of NC_047120.1, from coordinate 24,278,992 downwards.
TATATATATATATATATATAGTATGATTCTATGAACAGGATAATTATTTTTTTCAATATCTCGATTATTGTGATGTGCTTGAAAAACCATAGCATAGTTCTCCAAAAGGTCGTATGAAATTAATTTCCCATTTCTGCATAGATATGGTCTGTGTCCACATGAACCCTTCACATAGTGGCCAACAGGTGAAGTAATGTACTACAGTCAGCAGGTGGCATACATGTTTATGGGATATTACACAGGCAAAACAAAGTTGCCTTTTTAATTGATGGGCTGCATTAAATTTAACTGCTGTCTGATCCCTTCATCCTTATTATGTGTTCTATTAATCTGTTGAGTTACAAGATCATATCACATGCTCTTTTTGAGTAATTGTCTACAAAATCTGGCCTGGATGGACTCACTCACCCATCTGCTAAATGGGGAATAACCCTGTTGTGTCTGATGGTTTGCCGGCATTCATGTTTGTAATACGGCTGCAAATTGAGCTTACAGTGAAAAGGAGTTTTACAGATATTTGCGACCGTGTAACAGCATGAACGTCTGCAAAACATGAGACACAACAGGGTTATTCCCATTCTAATCCAGTTCCATTGTTTGCAAGGTTTTTTTTTGTAGGTAATTCAGTCAGCGAGGCTTACCGTGAGGCAGCGTCACTCCAATAGCAGTCAGGGTTAGTCAGAGTAATCTATCAAATGTGAAAATCCATCAAATTTGTGAAACGGTAATTCTGTATCAGAATCCACATCAGTACTTTTGTATTGTACCTTAAATTCACCCATTTTGTCGCAGAAATCGACAGTTCCGCATCCCAACAATACTGCACAAGTGCACGGAGGACAGGAATGATATTCGGCAGGAATGACATCTCATCAGAAGAGCGGTTACGGTGCGGACCATTTCACATTTTCAAATGTGAAATGGTCAAATATTTTGCCACGTTACCCTGATATTATACGGTCTGAAATCTCACACGATTAACCAATCAGATTGTATACTGCCTGATGATGCATTATTGAGGAAATATAATCAACAGTTGACCAATGTGGGTGATATGTTGTGAGATGAGTCACTGAACCTGTTGTGATTTGTTTTTTGCTTTTTTAAAATTCCCCCTATTGACGTTTCAAATCCCACAAAACCTCAGAGAGGTCACCACGCTGCGAGATCTCAGTAACACTGAGAACTGCATTGAGACGCTCTGATCACGCTGCACTTTAACCGCTGCACACGGACAACAGCATTAACATCGCAACATAAAACTATTTTTATATTGTGCCTAAAACTCTTGTGAATATATTCTCTGGGTTTATAAACGTTGTTATTGTGTTTATTTTATGTAAACATGTGAGAATCACAGGCTGTCTCTCTGTTATTTTCAGTGGGAGCTGCTGTGAGCTACAATCGCTTCCTGATCATGTCGTTCTGGGAGAAAGTGAAGCTTGCTCTTTAACGTCTTGATTATTGTTCTTTACTACACTGTTTGTCCTCTTTGTTCCAGACTAATATATATAATATGTCCAAAATTCGGTTTGTGTTTATTAAATTCCACGCAGATTAAACGTAACAGACACAGATTATTTGTTAGAATTGTTTTAGCATGTTTTCAGGGTATCATGCAGCAGTCTCTTATTAACAGTGATGCCGGTAACGCGTTACTCTAATCTGACCACTTTTTTTAGTAACGAGTAATCTAACGCGTTAATCTTTCCAAATCAGTAATCAGATTAAAGTTACTTCTCCAAGTCACTGTGCGTTACTATTATTTTAGCATTGTGGGTCGATAGCAGCATTAAACTTGGTTCGTGGGCAGGAGGTCGGGGTTCAACTGAACTACACACTTTAAGCGAGCTGTGAGCTTTTCATCCGCGGTTTTCTGCAACAGCTACGACTTGTCCTCACCTCTTAAAGCGTGGTGACAACAGTACACCTGCACTGAGCTTTACAAAGACATTTTTATGCTTTTTTTTTCTCCGAGCCGCTCCGTATCTGCTCATTAAAAACAGCTGATCCTCCGCGACGCGTCAACGACTAACGCTATTTTCCACTCAAATGCACCTAATCTCTCTTTCTGAGGACCACATGATGTGAAAACGCAATAAAACCTTGTTACCTGTAAATCTGGTCATGTTTTCTGTATAAATAAATGTTATCCATTCTTTGTGCTCAAACGCCAAAGCAGGGGCGAATCCAGATGGAATGGGGGCGTGGGGCAGGGATGTGCCCCCCCCACCCCCACAACACCCCTAGATTAAAGGTCCAGTTTTGAAGCCTTTTTTTACAACTACTAATACTACTTAAAATAATAATAATTTCGACAAGTAAAATGTTTAGAGAGAATTTAAATGTTAGAAAAATGTTAGAATGAATTTCATAGTTACATTTATAAGCAATGTAGGTTAGAAATTGCAAGTTTTACTGTTACAGTGCTGTCAACAGTTAAATATGAGGTCAAGAAAGAGGTCATTATTTTACTTTTTATAAAACAAGTATTTATTTTCATTGAAATCAAGAAAGGGTGACTATAAAGTGAGTTTTGGCAAAACAGGTATCATTGTCATGTTGAGGTGGCAGAAAGGTTGTTGTCGGCAGCTGGGGAAAGTAACTAAAAAAGTAACTAGTAATCTAACTTAGTTACTTTTCCAATTGCGTAATCAGTAAAGTAACTAAGTTACTTTTTCAAGGAGTAATCAGTAATCAGTAATTGGATTACTTTTTCAAAGTAACTGTGGCAACACTGCTTATTAACATGACAAAAAGCATAAAAAATACATTTTTGTAGTATAATACTCATTTACAACTGTCATCGTGTTGATTCTCTATATGTTGTTGACTGCAGCGACTCTCTGGCATGCAAGGGATTATGGGATATGTCAATAGGGCGAATAGAAAAAATAGTTTTTTTTAATTTTCATAAATTATTTGATAAAAATGGTTTTGATAATTGTTATATTCTACTAGTTGTGTGAATGGGGTGAAGTCTTCCATCTCTGATCACCTTGTTTGAACTGCATTTCCTTTGTGGTTATTTAGATTGACCATGAGCCGATTGTAATTCCTCATCCAAATGCTGATCCTTTACAATCTGAATGTGAAATCCAGAATGCCCTCTGACCTCATTCAGCCCATACTCCATGGCACAAACGTAACACATCCGTCCCGGAATGACATACCTTTTATTATTTCCCACAAATCACTTGAACACAGAGGTACTTATTAGATGTCACTTCTGTCACGTCCCTCTCACATGTAGCGCGTTATAACGGCAAAGAGACACAGTGATTTGTTTATGCATTCATTTTTGTCTACATTTTGCCTTCATGATTATTCTGAACCTCGTTTTCTAGGCACATCGTGGTCTGCGGTCATATAACACTTGAGAGTGTGTCCAACTTCCTTAAAGACTTCCTACACAAGGACAGGGATGATGTCAATGTAGAAATTGTTTTTCTCCATAAGTAAGTGCAAAACCTTTTTCTTCCATTCCAACTTCCCTCAAATGCAAATATGTTTAATTCTACAACATATATTAGTCAGGCATTGAAGCGATCAGAATTTTTGTTCTGTTTTAGTATTTCCCCTAATCTTGAGCTGGAAGCCTTGTTCAAGCGCCACTTCACACAAGTGGAGTTTTACCAAGGGTCTGTCCTGAACCCGCACGACCTAGCCAGAGTCAAGGTGACGGACACGCAAAACCTCCAAAGCACAAACTGTAGAGTTTTGCTGCTGCTATGTACTCTTGTTTTCTGATATGCTGTGTACACTCACTGGCCACTTTATTAGGTACAACTTGCTAGTACTGGGTTGGATCCCCTTTTGCCTTTAGAACTGCGTTGTGGTATAGATTCAACAAGGTGTTGGAAACATTAATCAAAGATGTTGGTCCATGTTGGTATGATGGCATCACGCCCATTCAACCAGTTAGTCCATGGGCCAAGCAGGTTTTTCAGTACCACTTAAGGGGAAGAAATGACACTTAGAATCCAGCCTCACTGTACCATGGCCTACACAAAAATGTATAATAGGCATTCCAGGGTGGTAGCTGTAGCCAGGTAGGGGTCAATGAAGAATTACACAGAGGTCAAACTTTAAAAATACTCCAATCATGCTGAAAACTATATCACATTACTTGTCTGGTCATAATGATTCCAAAAAGGTATAGTTTGGACTAACTATGATGGAATATTCTGGAGTTATAGGGTAAAAATGACAAAAATGGTGACAGAGATCAGTTTCAGTTTGTATAGCGGTCAAAAGTTAAAGTTGCTCCGATTTCAGTAAAAAATGATGCAAATTATTATTTGGGTTAATAGGGTTCTAATAAGGAATAGTTAAACTTGTTTGACTTTTACTTTGGAGATCAAACATTCAACACAGTCAAAACTATTCCATTTATTATTCCTTTTATTTCAACTAATAATTTGCATCATTTTTTACTGAAATTGGCGCAACTTTAACTTTTGACCCCTGTACAAACTGAAACTGATCTTTGTCACCATTTTTGTCATTACTACCCTATAACTCCAGAATATTCCATCATAGTTAGTCAAAACTATACCTTTTTGGAATCGTTATGATCAGACAAGTAATGTGATATAGTTTTCAACATGATTGGAACATTTTTAAAGTTTGACTTCTGTGTAATTCTTCATTGACCCCTAGCTGTCCATTCTCCTCTGACCTCTGACATCAACAAGGCATTTTTGTCCACACAACTGCCGCTTACTGGATATCTTCTCTTTTTTGGACTATTCTCTGTAAACCCTAGAGATGGTTGTGCATGAAAATCCCAGTTGATCAGCAGTTTCTGAAATACTGAGACCAGCACATCTGGCACCAACAACCATGCCACGTTCAAAGTCACTTAAATCCCCTTTCTTCACCATTCTGATGCTCGGCTTGAACTTCAACAAGTTGTCTTCACCACGTCTAGATGTCTAAATGCATTGAGTTGCTGCCATGTGATTGAATGATTAGCTATTGAACAGGTGTACCTAATAAAGTGGCCGGTGAGTGTACTCTTGTATTCTGTTGCTACTGAGTTGATTGATTTGTCTGTTTCCTGCACACATATCTACAGATTGAATCAGCAGATGCCTGTTTGATTTTAGCTAACAAATACTGTGCTGACCCTGATGCTGAGGATGCATCGAACATCATGAGGTAAACTACCAAACAGGTTCTTCTCAACTGTTCAGATACAGATACACACAGGTACAGATTCTTTATTGTCATTGTAACGGGTACAATGAAAGGTAAGGTGCAAGCCTTTCAGTGCAAATATAAACCTGAGTAAATCACATGCAGACTTAAATGGTCTGAGGAAGAAAAGAAAAGAAACATAAAATTTAACAGAATGAAAAAATCAAAATGTGACAAAAAAATCAAAAAATGACATATAGATTACATATAAAAAAGGAGAAAATATGTACAAAACTGTGGATATTTCATTGGCAGTGGATATTGCACATAAATAAATGTTGCACTCATTTCAAGTGTGGCATGTGACCTGGCTGTTTGGTTCCAGTCCCATTCATCTCTCTAACAACAGTTGAGTAGAAACTGTTTTTCAGTCTATTTGTATTTGTTTTACTGGCCCTGTACCATCTGCCTGATGATGGTACCTCTAACAGAGAGTGGCCAGGATGGGATGAGTAATTTAGAAATTGTATGGAAGAACACAAACATGAAACCGTTGCATTTTCTTCTGTTTTACCTTCAAATTCAACAATATGCCTTAAGTGCATTTAATATTTCATTCATGCTTTGATATTTGCGCTGGAAGATTAGTGCCTCAGGTGCTGTGATGCCAAAGTGGAGGAGCTAATTATAAATAAATACAACGCTATAAAAACGTTTGTTCTGCCTTGAGGTTTTATCCAATTACATTTTTTATGACATTAAATAAAAAATATGCTTTCTTTACAATAAAATTTCTGAAATAATCACTTTAAATTCACAGTGACCTCAAATCTCTACAATATGCAATAAATTAAATGCAAATATCAAAGCCAAAACATTGGGGTGAATATTGGCACCTTTAAAAAATAATTTTAATCACTAGTTTTCTTTAGGCGAGTCAGGGGATGGATATATGAACATCTTCTATTCACTGAATATGTGGTGAGCTTCATTTACTGTATTTTATGAAGTATAAGTCACATGTTTTTTTTTTTTTTTTTTTTTGTAGTTTTGGAGGCCTTGTAACTCATACACTGGTTTAACTTATATACTGAAAATCATACATTCATTATTACTGCTACTACTACTATTACTAGTAGTAGTATTTACATAGGGCTTTTCCAGGAATCAAAGTACAAAACATAACACATACAAACATAATATATATGCATTTTAAACTCAGAAAATAAAAGAATAAACACCAACAAAAAAGTATGCCACAACAGTGCTTATAAATATCCCAATTTAAAGAGCTGATTAAAAAAATCAAATGGAATGTACATTTATTGTAGTTTTCAACTCTGTAAGACTACAGTTCTTCTTGTAAAATTCCTTATGTTAAGTAACAGCACAGGCTGTAGTGTGCACATGTGCTACACTGAGTTCTTGACTGTTTTTAAACTTGTCTTCAGGGAAATGCTGTGGTACAAAGTAAGTTAAACATACAGACACAAAACGACATATGTTTTTCCTCTTCACAGTGCAATCACTTGTTAAGAAATACAAATATATGATACTGTCTGGTAAATCTGTCTGGAGTCAGCAGTTCTCAAAAGCTGACTGTGCAAGAAAGAGATTAGTGAAGGAAGTCACCAAGACAACATGAGAACTACAACTAAAGATAATATGTATATGGCATTAGCTTCACTTCCATTGTGAGCACAATCACTGCTCTAAATATATCGGCTGTGTGTAAAAATAAATAAATAAGTTAGTGCTGTGCATTTTTCCTTTTACAGGTGCATGTTGCATTTCTTTCCAATGGACCATATTTAGAGAGGATGCATGTGCACTATATTTTGCCCTGATTATATAAAGTTTCATGTTGAAGTTGGGTCTTGCAAACTCAGAACTTGAACACAATTTACATTTAAATATCTGCACTTTAAACGGGCAGCTGCCTCACAAAAAAGTATATTTTTCTTCTGGATATTCCTGACATGCAGTTGGGATGCATCTGACATTGCCATTATTTCATCATGTTTTTTTATCAGGGTAATATCAATCAAGAACTACCATCCAAAGATCAGAATCATCACTCAGATGTTGCAGTACCACAACAAGGTTGGTATTTGGTCACCGTGTATAATCAGTGTTTTATGGTTCCTGAAAAGCAGAGGTGTAATGTTCAGTTCTTCTCCCATCAGGCTCACCTTCTGAACATCCCGAGCTGGAACTGGAAGGAGGGAGATGATGCCATCTGCCTCGCAGAGCTGAAGCTTGGCTTCATTGCCCAGAGTTGCCTGGCCCAGGGACTCTCCACCATGCTGGCCAACCTGTTCTCCATGAGGTCTTTTATCAAGGTAGCAACAGCTGAGGTGTATTTCATGGAGCGAAAATATTATGCATTAAAGGTACACCATCACTTTCTGTGAGCGGAGGTACAATCTGCCCTTTTAGGGATCAATAACGTTGTCTGAATCTGAACAATCTTAAGAAGCAAGAAAGACACCAATGGTTGAAAACCACCAATTGGAAATGCTATAAAAAAGTGGAAAAGTCTGAGAACAAGTGTTAAAGTGTCTGTCACACGATGACGCTCTGAGGAAACGTATAAGGAACGTATACCAAAGGTGTCTGTTTTTGTTCTGTACAAGTCCTTTTGTAATTTGTTAAATGCTTTTCCTTGTTGGCTGATGTACGGCAAGCCTGGTAGAAAGATTTGTGCATGCTCAAAACTTTGAGAAGACATCCGACAGAGAGCTTTCCCAGTGGTTGCATGTTTTTTTTTACTGTTTTCTCCTCTACTCATTTGTTACTTCTACAATACTTGTGCCTTCATATCCTGTGGCTGTCCAATGTTCAGACTGGGCTTCTGATTGTCCAAAGCTCTGATACCAAGTTTGAATTTGGCATAAGGCAAGAGAGGACAGTTTTCGACGCCAAGGTCAGACTGAAGAAAAAGACAAAGCGGCTGAGTGTGTTTTTATATGAACATTAGAGTGCACTCAGAGGATTCTCATAGAGAGAAGGCACTGCAGAGAAACAAGGTTGTTTGCTCTCCTCGCTTTTGCAGTTGCACGGTATGCCGGCACAGTGAGAAGGTGCTGTCAGAGCACAAACGTAGTGAGGAAGTATGACATGACATCATGATCCTCAAGCTAGCAGGATTTCATCCACATTTATGTTTAGACCTTGACAAATCCTTCTCAAATCCAGCTTCCCCAGTGCTCATGTATGTCTTAAAAGCAGGAAATTGTTCTGTTAAATGTGGCTCTTTGTTTTGCCAATGGAAATGTGACATCATCCGTCCATCAGAGTCCCAATTCTACTGGAGACAGATGGGTTAAGTGATATTTGCCACCAAACAAATTATTTCAACCCATTCCCACTCAGTTTTCTCAATCCATCATAGTGTGACTACACCTTATGAAATGAAAGAAGGCATTTGATTCCAATAGGAATAGGAACGCTGGTACGTCCTGAAGGCAGAGCTGAAGCTATATAAACATTCAGATTCTGATGCCAAGTAAATGAAAATATGAGTACAAGATCACATCAAGCATTTAGTATTTTATTATTAATTTCAAATACTATGATTTATAATTTTTTTATTGGCTTACGTGAGCAAGGAAATGGTACTGGTGTGACTATGCTAATGAGGTTTTTCTGTTGCTGGTATTGTTTGCATGATGAATTCACCCAACCATCCAAAAAACAAACACAAACTTACATTGCTTCTGAAAACGCTCCTTCAGTGTATCCACAACCATAAATTAGTTGTATTGTAATTTTAACTGATTTCATAAAATGACTACAAAATGCAGACATCTCACATGTTTTCAGTTATTTCTTTTATATCAACATGAAACAGAATGCATCTTCAATTCAAATGCACTTTTTATCGCTTATCAAATCAAATTAAGAAAGAAATGTTCAAGTTTGAAGTTTATAATCTTCTGGTCTGCAGGAGTAAGGAAACAATTCTGCAATGAAATCTTGGAAGATATCAATATATTTCCAGATGAAAATACTGTATTTCACTGATAAGTGGTAAATCTAGAAATGCATTGTGCACCTTTACATTGTTTTTGGTGTGTTTGTGAAGGTTGGAGCTGGTTTGTCTTTTGCAAATCAATCTTTCTTGTAGATTGAAGAGGATACGTGGCAGAAATACTACCTAGAAGGAGTCGCCAATGAGATGTACACTGAGTACCTGTCGAGTGCCTTCGTCGGGTTGTCCTTCCCAGTGATTTGCGAGTAAGCACACTGAAGCATAACAGCCTCTTTTATTAAGGTCACAGCGAAATGTAGTGGAGCTTTTTTGATATATTTGATGTACAGTGCTGTGAAAAATCTGGAGCATGATTTTACAAGAAATTGAAAGACAAAAGGTCCTGAAAAAAATAATGGCATAGCATATTGATCATTATCTCACTTGGTGTCTTTGTTGAATCATGCACTGAGCTGGAAACCTATCATTTTATTCATTCTCTATACTGGCTTATTCCAATTACGGGTCATGAGGGAGCTGGAGCTGCGTACATCCTGGACAGGCTGCCAGTCTATCCCACATATAGAATAACACATACACACGTATGGGCAATTTAAAGTTTCCAGTTCACCTAGCTTGCTGTGAGGCAACACTGCTAACCGTCCAGCCACCGTGCAGCCATATTTCTTTGATTATATTTTAGTTTTATGCAGTGGTGGGCACAGTTCCGCTAATCCACTAACCGCTAATTAGCAAAGCTAACTTTTTCATTAGCAGATTAGCTTTTCACCTAACTTTGAAAACCATCAGCGGACCAAGTAGCTTCCGCTAAATTTAGTTCTGCTAACTTTCAGTCTGGTAACATTTTTTTTTTTTTTTTTTTGCTGGTAAAGTGAGTAAAGTTTAATGATTTACTGTTTATTATAAATACAATTACAGTGTTAGGGATTTTATTTTTTATTTATTTTTCATGCATTTGTTTTGTGTTTGTGAACGCAATACGGGTGAGCCGTTGCTCCATTAATGGTTTATAAATGTATAATATAGAGATTAGGGATGAGCGAGTACACCACTATCTGTATCTGTTCAACCAGCTAAATAAGCGAAGTGCACATCTCAGGCCGCGCGGTGCATTATGGGTACGCTAAATTTTTTGGCTACCAATCCACATGCTATGACGACGGAAAGTAGCGAGGATCATTTCAGCCGCTGGAAAGGTGCCGGTTTAAAGCATTTTTGTAAGCTCCGCGGATTGCCTGTTACAACCAGGACTATGTACGTCAGTGGACAGAAACGGAAAGAAGAGCTGGCTGCCCTTGCGTGTGCTGCATCATTACAGAAACTACCGTTGGTGCCGACGAAGGAGGAAGAGAGCGCTGCTGTCGAAAATGACCAGTCCTTGTTGTTAGTTGGAGACAAACAAATTTCTGACCCCTTCAAGGCAAATGATGGATAGTAAGACGAAGTCCAGAGTCTGAAACTGTGGATACTGCAGAATATTTGCTAAGCAGGGATGAGAAATCGCTACTCCGCCGGCTTCGTAATGACTACAAGGAAGGTAGGTCTCGCTTATAACCTCTTTGGTGTCACGTTTGTTTTGATAAGTTAACAGACATACAATGAAATGTGCATGCATGCAGTTCGTTTATAGAACATGTAAATTTTACAATATTACACGCCACGTCATTCATGGCTCAACATTACAGTCATAAGCCGATGCACGAAAACGGTGTCATCAGCCACATTATAATTCGGCACAGTTTCAGGATATTGACAAAATAAATGTGTGCAAGAAACTTACAATTTTAGTCCATCTGGATCTTTCTTTTCTGTGGGGAAATTGTGTAGAATGAACAGAGGTTTACAGCCACATTTCTTCTTCTTTCTGTCTTTGTGTGGACTTGGCGGAGCCATGCAATCGCATGTTTTCAGCCAACTTTCAAGCCTATAAATTCCATTCGAGCATTTGAAAACAGCACAAGGCACACCCGTCATTATTGTATGTGTTGCTTAAGGCTTAAAGCCTTTGAAACAATCCCTGTAAGCCTTAACTTTTACAGTCCGCTAATGCTACTGTATACAAAATTCAATGCGAGTGGTGTGAGTTTGGTAGTTGGAATAAGCGAAGTGCGCAATTCATCTGCGCATGCGTGGGTCAAACGGGGCAAAAATTCCAACTACCAAACTCTGTGGCAGTGACCAACACAACACGAGTCATTTTCAGCTCTGTCTTGTCAAATGCACCAAGCAGGCTATGAAACAAGTTCACCAAGTAACTTTAACTATCGTACAAACCAAAATAGAGGTGAATTGAAGAAATCTAAGGAGTACTGAGAGAGCAACGTGAGGTAGAATCAAGCCAAGCACAGAGAGAGAGATCAGTTCCTGTCTGTGTGTGTCTGCCAGAGTGACGTCTCTGGGTGCAGAGATGTGTCTGTGTAGGGAGGGGCGGGCGCTGTGTGTGACTGGCCAATCACAGAGCGTGAAGACAGTCAGTTAGCCAATCAGGATTTTCCTTCAGCACGAGCACAGAAATTGACGAGATTTACTCATATCATGCTCGTGCTCGTCAAAAATGCTTTATCCATACCGGATACTCATCTGAAAAGAGTATCTGGCTCAACCCTAATAGAGATTAACTGTGACTTCTAACACTGCGATTTACTGCTTTTGTTTGGGGTTTTGTTTTTTATGAATTTATTTTTCGTGCGTTTGTTTTGTGTTTGTGATCCTGCAGCCCCAGCAGCACCTTCAGCGCTTAAACTCAAAACTGGTTTATCAGTAGCCAACAGATGTGGCCGCGACTGAGTTAATACTAAACGTTAGCGATTAGCAGTAACTTCCGCTAAAAAATTTAGCGGTTTAGCGTTATAAAAGTTAACTTTTCCGTTAGCAGATTAATGGTTATGGAAGCCAACTTTTCGGTTAGCTGTGTCCACCACTGGTTTTATGTTTGCAAATTTCAACTTTGTTTTGTTCTGAGATATCAATGAAGTAAAACTACTGAAAATTTCATTTATGAGTCAGACTTGACATGTTCATGCCTTTGTGTCATATACAGAAATTTTGTTTGAGCCCACTTCAGACTATATGGAGTGCAGTTTTTTTAAATTGGACAAATTGGAAAGCACTGCATTTAATGAACAGGTTTGCGTGATATCTTTGTTATTAAAATCTGATGTTAAATGTTGCCTTCCTTTTTTCCTTCCCCATTGTTGTCTTTTAATGTTGTGTCCCTTATGTGAAGTCTTCAAATTGTGACATTGTTCATTTTTGCGAGAGTTCATGAAAACACCATGAAAAGCCAGTATTAGAGGGGAAGATATGTAGACAGCAATGTGCACATCTGTCCCTCCACGTATCTTGTTGCACATCATCTTGACAAATCGCTGACCCTCTTATTCAATTCAGGGGCCTAACAAAGCATCCACTGAATATATCCATCAAACTAGGCTGAAATTGCTTTTTGGATTTTGAAGATATCGCTGCAGATAGTAGATGATCACCTTTGATTTAACCTTTGACCAATGACCATGACATGAACAGTGTTGCAAGAGGATAGTACTCTGTATTTAGAAGATATAACTGTGTACAGCAGATGATGACGTCTGACTTGACTTTGACATTTGACATATTAACGTTATGCACAGTGCTATAAGATAACATACACTCACCGGCCACGTAATTTGGTACAACTTGCTAGTTGGACCCCTTTTTACCTTCAGAACTGTCTTAGTTCTTCGTGGCATAGATCCAACAAGGTGTTGGAAACATTCCTCAGAGATGTTGGTCCATATTGACATGATGGCATCATGCAGTCGCCCATTCAACCAGTCTGCCCATTCTACTCTGACCTCTGACATCAACAAGGCATTTTTGTCCCCACAACTGCAGCTGACTGGATATATTATCTTTATCAGAACATTCTCTGTAAACCCCAGAGATGGTTGTGCATAAAAATCCCAGGAGATCAGCAGTTTCTGAAATACTCCAACCAGTCCGTCTGGCACCAACAATCATGCCACATTGAAAGTCACTTAAATTCCCTTTCTTCCCCATTCTAATGATCAGTTTGAACTTCCGCAAGTCGTCTTCACCACACCTACATTCCTACATGCATTGAGTTGCTGCTATGTGATTGGCCGATTAGCTGTTTGTGTGAAATTTCTCTTTTGCATTTTAAAGACATCACACCAGACAGTAGACGATGAGATATACAGGGTGGTCAAAAAAAAAAAAACAAAACAAAAAAAAAAACGCCCTATTTTCTTTTTGATCTCATTTTTTACTCAGATGAGATATTTAGAAAATTCTTTCACCAAACATTAGCAGAATGATGGGAGATTACGTCCTTCAAATCTGATAGAAATTGAAACATTTTTGGTGGTCTGTCCTGATAATATGTTCTATCCAGGCTCCTCTTTGACAAATAACTGCAGCAACACGAACGTTGAAATTTTCGATGGCTCGTCCAATCATGTCAGCTGGTATGTGCCTGATTTCCATTCTTATGTTGACATGACAGAGGAGCCTGGATAGAACATATTATCAACTATTAAGGACAGACCACCAAAAATGTTTCAATTTCTATCAGATTTGAAGGACGTAATCTCCCATCATTCTGCTAATGTTTGGTGAAAGAATTTTCAAAATATCTCATCTGAGTAAAAAATGAGATCAAAATGAAAATAGGGTGTTTTTTTTGGACCACCCTGTAATTTGATCTTGACCTTTATCTATGATAAGACCAGCATTGTGAGAGGATGGTCCACTGAATTCATCCACCAAGTCACATTTAAAATTGCTCTTTTTGATTTGAAGATATTGCTGATTGACACTGGATGATGACCTCTGACCTGACCTTTGACCTTGACATAACCTATACTGTTACAGGATGGTCCCCTGAGTTTATCCACCAGGTTGGATTGAAATTTCATTTAAGTGTTTTGACACAGCTCAAAGTTATGTCAGAGGTCATTGTCATCGCCTATGGTGACGACCTCTGACTTGAGCTTGAGCTTTGAATTCTGATTTTGACATGACCTGTGTTGTGACAGAATGGTCCACAGAGTTTATTCACCAAGTTTGATGATAACTGCTCTTTGCATTTTGAAGATACCGCTGCGGACACACATGGCCATTACAGCAGCCTCCTTCTGCTTTGTGCTGCTATTATTGTTCCGACCGGATTTGTCATGTGAAAATTCCCAGGAGGTGAAATATCTAGTGTTTGAAGCCTGTTTTTCTGTTGTTCTTCTCCTTCGCAGGCTCTGCTATGTGAAGCTCAAGCTGCTGCTGATAGCGATTGAGTACAAGTCGGATCAACGAGAGAGCAGGTGGGACTTTAACGCCTTGTTGGAGGCATTAGGATTCAGGATTGCCAGAAATCGGCAGCGCTGTTGTCAGTATTTGCATTGTGTGTTGCATCCGTTTATCAGCACATTGAGCTAAATGAGTCTTCAAAAGGTTCATTCTCACATGTTATCCTGACACAGTAACGAGAAGCTGGCAGCTGCTTTCTTCACGCCCAGCTGAATCTTTGCTTTAGTGCTTCCTCTAATGCGCCGATGCCTGTTTTGTACCATCTGAAGTGTCGGGTTTTATCTTCTTTCATCGACTTAAGTCAACAAAGGAAATCCTGCTAAATGAGTTGTAAAATCTAATCCTGCCAGCCAGCGATTGCTGCAAAGCTGTTTAAATTGTGTGATATAACTTCTTCCGCTGTCATGTCTGTAAATCCACAAAGCACCCTGATTAACCCCGGGAACCACATGAAAATGCAGGAAGGAACTCTGGGCTTCTTCATTGCCAGCGATGCCAAAGAAGTAAAAAGGTACAGTGTGAGATCACAGATGTTTTTGTTTGAACGTAAATGGTTTCTGCAGAGATGATGGATGAAAAAACTGTAAAGATTTCATGCCGAGGTTCAAGAATAGAAGCTTTAACAGAGATTTTGAAGTGCCATGCTGTTATGGGAAGTGTAACTGAGAACTACAGTGATGCACACTGTGACATGACGAGCTTATATGGGGGAAAAGTGGTATTCTAGAAAACAAAATAACCCATTTTAATTAGTGTCACATGATCCATCTTTTCAGCAAGATACAGTGCAAAAACACAAAATCCTAAGTTTTTAAAATCAAATTTCAAGTTAAAATACAACCCCAATTCCAATGAAGTTGGGACATTGTGTAAAATGTAAATAAAACAGAATACAATGATTTGCAAATCCTCTTCAACATATATTCAACTGAATACACCACAAAGACAAGATATTTAATGTTCAAACTGATAAACTTTATTGTTTTTGTGCAAATATTGGCAGATTTTGAAATGGATGCCTGCAACACGTTTCAAAAAAATAGTATTTTTATAACTGTGTTATATCACCTTTACTTCTAACAACACTCAGTAAGTGTTTTGGAACTCAGGACACTCATGATTGGGTATAAAAGGAGCATCCCCAAAAAGTCTCAGCCATTCACAAGCAAAGATGGGGTGAGGATCACCACTTTGTGAGCAACTGCATGAAAACATAGTCCAACAGTTTAAGAACAATGTTTCTCAACATTCAGTTGCAAGGAGTTTAGTGATTCCATCATCTACAGTCCATAATATAATCAGAATATTCAGAGAATTTGGAGAGCTTTCTACATGTAAGCGGCAAGGCTGAAAACCAACACTGAATGCCTGTGACCTTCGATCCTTCAGGCGGCACTGCATTAAAAACCAACATCATTGTGTAAAGGATCTTACCGCGTGGGATCAAGAACACTTCAGAAAACCATTGTCAGTTAACACAGTTCGTCGAGAATGTCCAGATTGTTACCAGCGCAAAGTTCAAAAGCCAGCATCTGTGATGTATGGGGGTGTGTTAGTGCCCATGGCATGGGCAATTTACACATCTGTGATGGCACATCAATGCTGAAAGGCAAATCCAGCTTTTGGAGCAAGACATGCTGCCATCCAAGCAACATCTTTTTCAGGGACGTCCCTGCTTATTTCAACAAGACAATGCGAAGCCACATTCTGCACGTGTTACAACAGCGTGGTTTTGTAGCAAAAGAGTGCGGGTACTAGACTAGCCTGCCTGCAGTCCAGACCTGTCACCCATTGAGTGTGGCACATTATGAAGCACAATATGACAACAGAGACCCCGGACTGTTGAACAACTGAAGTCGTACATCAAGCAAAAAAGGGAAAGAATTCCACCTACAAAGCTTCACATGCTGCCTCCTCAGTTCCCAAGCGCTTATTGAGTGTTGTTAGAAGGAAAGGTGATGTAACACAGTGGTAAACATACCACTGTCCCAGCTTTTTTGAAACATGTTGCAGGCATCCATTTCAAGCACTTTGCACCACAATTCTCTGTCAGATTAGGGTTTCAGTGGCAGAGACTGTCCATCAGGTTATGTTTCAGCCCTTGGTGTAGCTGTCTACAGGTGTAATCCGTTACTTGGGTGTCTGCGGCACAGTCAGTGGAACCTCCTCTCCCCTCCACGGGCCACACTTTGCGTGACAAGTTGAAAGAGTCACTGCGTCTCGTTAGTGTCTCAGTTACCACAGGCATGAGGCAATTCTGTCTCCATGCCATGAAATTATCCCATGATCCACAAAGAAAAAATTTTTTTAAAATTACTCCGTTTTGCCTCTGTGTGGAGTGGAGATATTGTGCGACACCGTGTGTGCACATGTTCCACCTTTGGGGAAAAAACATTTACGATATGTATTTGTGTATGCTACTGGTACGTATTTAATTAAAAGTTTAAAAAAATAGTACCCAAATGTATGTACTCATACTTACAAAAATGGTATCGGTGAGCATTAAAACTCAGATACCGAAAGGCATTATGGGAAATGAGTCTCCTCATCACTGGCTGGTTGGTTTGTTTGTAAAAAAAAAAAAAAACAACACTCAAGTTACTGCAACGTGTGTGTTGGTTTTTACAAATAAATGTGTATTTGTAAATGTCATTTGCTTTTCATTTGTAAAAAAAAAAAAATGCATTTGCAAAACTGAAAATTCTGTGTCATTCAGCGCACCAAATGGCAACTGTGTGACAGTTGGATGCTATTTACAATCCCATCCACTAGATGGTGGCGTTCTATGGATTTTGACCCAAAATGCATGGAACACCGCCAAATATTCGTTTCACCGGCTTCGCAAATGCGTTGCCGGGAAAACTGAATTTGCGACCGTAAAATCCAACATTAATGTCCGTAAATCATCAGACACAACAGGACTATTCCCTAATTTAAAGAGGGGTCAGGTTTAATTTATTTTGAATGATCACGATTTTGTTGCACCTTTTCATTCTGATTTCAGGATTCCTGCTTATCATAATTTTCTTTTTTAAATCTTAAATTTGTTCTATCAACCTCATTCTGTCTGCAGTGTTCTACCAGATTATCATGTTACTACCCCCCTGCCTCCCGCAGCTGCAACGCATCCTTTTTCTTTTTTTTTTTTTTTTTTTAAGATTTAGAGCTACCTCACATAATGTGGAAAAATGTGTTAGATTTGAGGATGATAGAACATGTAAACATCTCAGTGTCTCAGACATCAGCTGTTCATTCAGATGATTTAACACACGTGTGTTTTGTGCTATCCCTCACCCCCCCCCCACCCCCAAACAGGGCACTGTTTTACTGTAAAGCGTGTCATGATGACATCACTGACCCCAAACGGATAAAGAAGTGCGGATGCAAGAAATGTAAGTGTTCCAATCACATCATGTTGACTGTGAAGCTGCAGCTGGATAACAGAAGCTCAGCAACGTGACCTGGATTTGACACGACACAAACCATCTGTTCCTGTATCATCAGTTCACTCAAAACTTGTAGCATGTGCAATAAGAAAGGTTGCTGGATTTCTTTGCACAGGATTAAAGGGTTAGTTTATTCAAATTACTACATATACTGCATGTATTTACACTCTGTAGTAATGCGGCTGTTTCAGCTTTTAGTGCTGAGGTTCTCGGATTTCTAGTTCCGCCTGAGTGCAGTAAAAATATAATGCTCCGATTCATGTAAATAATCCTCAGTGTTTATTTTCACCTGATTCAGACTAAGTTTCCTCAAAGAAATCTCCTTCAGTGTTTCGAGCATGTACTATGGTTTAAACCTCTGAACCTCTGAGTCCTGACCACATTTAAACTCACTGTGGGCTCATTTTTTCACTGGTCCTGCAGGTCCTGTGCACCTGTGGAGACAACACAGTAATGGACAGTGTAGAACAATTACAATTTTATGAATCATGAAAGAAGAAAAAGCATAAAATTTCTTTGATTTACTTTCCAAAAAAAAAAAGAAGCTATATTGGAAAAATGCAAAAGTTTTCCAACTTTATATCAATATATATTTAGACATACCCAAATGTTTATTTACAATTTTGTTTTGATGCTATCATAATAAATAAATAAATAAATCTAAATTTCATTGATAAAAATATTTAATCTACTGTATATGTATATATGTATATATGTATATATATGTATATATGTATGTATATATATATATATATATATATATATATATATATATATATATATATATATATAGGGTGTCTCAAAAAAATGTACCCAAAAGTATTTTGACAGCACAGAAAAACCAATCAATATTATCAGACATTTTCTGCATGACCATGTGGCTGAAGCATGTCATTTTTCTCCCCAATGCACAGTTTTTAGTTCAGTCTTTCCTTTTCGATGGTTTAACCCTTTATCTTTTACACCACATGATCAATGTAACCTTCTCATCTGAAGTTTCCCTAAGAAACAAATCATCCATCTCCAGTGTTCCGGACAACCACCGAGAACATTCAAGCCTCCTTGCCATTTTCTGGGGAGTTAGTTCACTCTGAGACTGAATTTTGTATGGACAGAGATGCAAGTCAGTCCTTAGGATGCAATACACAGAACTCAACAATTTTTGTTCTCTGAATTAGGGTCAACTACAGCATTTTTACTGGACTTTAATGTCTTGCAGAACAAACTTTAGCGTTCCTGAAGTGAGAAAAACACCATTATTTCCCAGTAAAACCATTTCCTGGTATTCTAGTGCAGCAGATAACTGAAACAATCCTTGGAATGGTGATACAAGCACCAAAGTCAGCACAAATACTCCTTAGACATTACTCTTTTGGAAAAAACTGAGTAGCCACTTGAATTTTCAATAGGCGGCCAGGTAGGGGTCAATTGAAGAATTACACAGGGGTCAAAATTAAAAGATGCTCTAATCATATTGATAACTGTATCACATTATTCGCTTAATCATAATGATTCTAAAAAGGTATAGTTTGGAGTATCTATGCCTGAATGTTCAGGAGTTATGGGGTAAAAACAGCAAAAATGGTGACAAGTCAGTTTCAGTTTGTACAGGGGCCAAAAGTTAAAGTTCCTTCAATTTTGGTAAAACTTGATGCAATTTGTTGGTTGAGCTAATAGGATGAATAAAAGGAATAGTTTTGACTGTGTTGAATGCTTTGTCTCCAAATAAAGGTCAAACAAGGTCAACGTCCACTGGATTCTATGACATGTGACATATGTTGCCCTGTAACATGATAACTAAGCATGATACCTGGTCTAAACTAGTTCTTTTTACAATCCTGTTAACTCAACCAATAATTTGCATCCCTTTTTACCAAAAATGGAGCAACTATAACTTTGACCCCTGGACAAACCACAATTGTCACCATTTTTTTGCTGTTTTTACCCCATAACTCCATAACATTCAGTCATAGATAGTCCAAACTATACCTTTTTGGAAGTGATATGATCAGACAAATAATATTGTGTAGTTTTCAATTTGATTGGAGCATTTTTAATTTTGTCCCCTGTGAAATTCTTCAATTGACCCCTACTTGGCTGCCCATTGAAAATTCAAGTGGCTAGTCAGTTTTTTTCAAAAGAGTAATGTCTAAGGAGTATTTGTGCCGAATTTGATGCTTGTATCACCATTTGCTGGATTTTGTTTTGATACTAAAATGAATAAATAAATAAATAAAATAGAATCTACATTTCCTTTCCCCCTGGAAATCAACTTGTAAAAAGAGAGTATCTGCACACTTGGATCAGTGCAAGTCTCTTCAACTCATCAAGGACCTTCATCAGGGTAACAATTTTTTTCCCCGCTGCCTTAAATGATTAAATAGAATGTTCATGTTTCTTTGCGTTTCTAGTGACCTACTTTGAGTACCTCTTAAAAGTCAGCCTGATATTAGTAAATCCTGCATGGACAGGGACTGTGTTACACAAAAATCACTTGGCAAGAAAGACAAAAACAAAATGTGCAACATGTTGTTTTTCTAGTACAAATGCATCAAATACATCATCTTTGTAACACATTTTTTTGACCCACTGCACCAATTAACTCAACACATTAAACATGCCAGTTCACCACCAGATGTCGCTGGTGTTCTTTGACAAAAAGCATCAATGAGAGAACAGCACAGCTTCAAAACAAGATGTGTAATCAAAAGGTTATCTGGTATACAGTGAGGAAAATAAGTATTTGAACACCCTGCAATTTTGCAAGTTCTCCCACTTAGAAATCATGGAGGGGTCTGAAAGTTTCATCTTAGGTGCATGTCCACTGTGAGAGACATAATCTAAAAAAAACAAACAAAATCTGGAAATCAATAATTAATAATTTATTTGTATGTTACTGCTGCAAATAAGTATTTGAACACCTACCAACCAGCAAGAATTCTGGCTCACACAGACCTGTTAATTTTTCTTTAAGAAGCCCTCTTATTCTACACTCTTTACCTGTATTAACTGCACGTGTTTGAACTTGTTACCTGTATAAAAGACACCTGTTCACACAATCAGTCAATCACACTCCAACCTGTCCACCATAGCCAAGACCAAAGAGCTGTCTAAGGACACCAGGGACAAAACTGTAGACCTGAACAAGGCTGGGATGGACTACAGGACAACAGGCAAGCAGCTTGGTAGAAGACAACTGTTATGATTATTTATTAGAAAGTGGAAAAACACAAGATGACTGTCAGTCTCCCTCGGTCTGGGATTCCATGCAAGATCTCACTTTGTGGGTTAAGGATGATTCTGAGAAAGCTCAGAACTACACAGGAGAACCTGGTCAATAACCTCAAGAGAGCTGGGACCACAGTCACAAAGATTACATTAGTAAAACATGATGCTGTCATGGTTTAAAATCCTTCAGGGCAGCAAGGTCCCCCTGCTCAAGCCAGCACATGTTCAGGCCCGTTTGAAGTTCACCAGTAATCATCTGGATCAGTGGTGTCCAAACTATTCCAGAAAGGGCCTAGACGGTGCAGGTTTTCCTTGCAGCCACTGACCCCAGCAGGTGATTTCACTTTGAGCAGGTGGGATGAGTTCATCAGTGAAATCACCTGCTGGAGTCAGTGGCTGCAAGGAAAACCTGCACCCTCTCGGCCCTTTCTGGAATAGTTTGGACACCACTGATCTGGATGATCCAGAGGAGGCATGGGAGAAGGTCATGTGATCAGATGAGACCAGAATAGAGCTTTTTGGAATCAACTCCACTTACCATGTTTAGAGGATGAGAACAACCCCAAGAAAACCATCCCAACCGTGAAGCATGGGGGTGGAAACATCATACTCTGGGGGTGCTCTTCTGCAAAGGGGACAGGACGACTGCACCGTATTGAAGAGAGGATGGATGGGGTCATGTTTTGCGAGCTTTTGCAAACAACCTCCTTCCCTCAGTAAGAGCATTGAAGATGGGTCATGGCTGGGTCTTCCAGCATGACAATGACCCCAAACACACAGCCAGGGCAACTAAGGAGGGGCTCCGTAAGAAGCACTTCAAGGTCCTGGAGTGGCCTGGCCAGTCTCCAGACCTGAACTCAATAGAAAATCTTTGGAGGGAGCTGAAACTGCAAACCTGAAAGATCTAGAGAAGATCTGTATGGAGGAGTGGACCAAAATCCCTGCTGCAGTGTGTGAAAACCTGGTGAAAAACTACAGGAAACGTTTGACCTCTGTAATTGCAAACAAAGGCTACTGTACCAAATATTAACATTGATTTTCACAGGTGTTCAAATACTTATTTTCCTCCCTGTATTTCCCACAGTGAGTATCATTCCAGTATCAACGCCAAAATCTCTTACCAGCAAATGTTTAGGATAATGAATAAATTAATGTGCATTACTTAAGAGCAATTTTTTTTCTGGTTTCTCCTTAAATTTCTTAAAGGATCACAACAATATTCAGAATAATTTTTCTGAACAAAACTCTTAATCTCGATTATTGTTTATCTTGCTCATGAGTTTCATTGTACATGAAAAATGACAATTACTTAACATCAAATTTGACAGGTGCGATGTCTCCTTATGCAGTTGACATTAAGGCCCTGTACTGACGATCTGTCGCTCACGGTCTAACGTGCATGGTAGAAGCATATCTGTGGTGTGTCCAACTGTCCAACTTAATCGTGTAATCTGAGTATAAATTAAGAAGCAGGGCACAGAGAGTGTGTATTTAGTCATTCAGTCATGGGTGTGTTTTTGACGTTACATGAATTAAACCAATCCACGTGTAACTGTCAACTTCTTTAAGACCCAGGATAAACTGCTATTTTGATGGTGGACCCAAGTGCTAGGTTTTTGGCGAGTTGATGGAGCTGCGTGCAACACATTAAAACATGTACTCGTAAATGGAGAGCATCCACCAAAGCTCCCTGAGGTGAAGCAGTGTATAGTTTCATGTTTTTCCATTAATGTTTATTTTTAAAATTGTTTTCAGTTCAGTTTATTTGTGTTTTGCGCATTGTGAACCTGCATATCACTGTGCGGATTCCACAGAACACCATTCCTTCCTGTTTATTCCTGAATAACAAATCAGGCACGTTTTGAATCATTGTAGTAACTTCTTGATCCACCTTTATCAGTCTTGAACAAACTTGGTTAGTAGTTGGCCGTAACTTAGTAGTTACGGCCATAATCTGCACCAGATTTGAAATTGGGATCCAGTTTTTGAATTGTTCAAAAATTTCACCCCAATTCTCAAAATCGTTGATAGTATATGATGTGTGTGTGTGTGTATATATATATATATATATATATATATATATATATATATATATAGTACACACACACACACACACACACACACACACACACACACACACACACACACACACACACACACACACACACACACTTGCTTATAATATTAATGAAACTAGACCACAATTTAAAATATACAGTACAAGAGCAAGTGAATGAGACTTTGAGTCCCACCCAAAATAATTGTGATTGGTCTGTTCCAGATTGAACTGGGCTGTGATTGGCCTGTTCAAATTTGGGACACAGTGTGTTGAGTTTAACTGCAAATTTCAGACGACTGTGAAAAAGTATCATTGTATTAAACTGTAAAAATGGCCCACAGTATGTTGTGAAAATGAAATATCTGTGGACTTGGAAGTACAGCTGTTTAAAACAAGGTTTTTTTTTTTTTTCGTGAAGTGCATCTTTAAAGGGGTCATATTATACCATTTTGGTAAAACAGTATAAGTTGCCAGTTGTCTTAACAATATATTTTAAAATAGTAAAAACACAGAATCAATGTACCCTTAAAGCTACAGTGTGCAGGATTTAGTGTCATCTAGTGGTGAGGTTGCAGATTGCAATATGCCATTGCTGGCTGACTTTGTTTCCTGCCACAATTTCATGTTTATGGTCACGGGCATTCATTGTACTGTGCCTTTTTTTGTGATAAATAATATATGTGTGATTCTCCAGGTCATAAAAATTAGGGTTTTAAAAATTGTTAATCTGCACTAGTAACCAGTAGACTCAGAGCCGGTGCCAGACACCAATCAGTAAGGGGGCACAGGGTTTTCAGTTTTTTTTTTTTTTAACCAAGTATGTGATACTTGCATGCATAGATAGGTTAATATGTTATTGTCGCAATGAGCCGGTTATCTTTATGACTGAGCAGGATCACAGCGATCAGGGCATATGTGAGTGGACCAGATCTTACAAATAGGGTAAATGTTTATGACACGTTTAACACATTTAATGTTAGCCTACCCTCCCCCCTAACACACATAACACAGGTGCGCCTTATAACCACAAATTAAGCGTAAGTTGCTCTTACCTTATGTAACGCAGTTGTGCTTTTATTGTTCGTTGTGTGAAATTTTTGATATCAGCAAAAGCATTTTTCATTTCACTTCAAACATGAGAGAAAGTCTCATATTAGTCCTCAGTTAATTTTTAATCCTGGTCCAGTGTCCAAACTGATAACCCATTTTGAACTGTTTAGTTTTGTTGACCGCGGAAAACGGTGAAGCTAACAGGCTCACTATTTTTCCGATGTTTTTTGTGGACTGGATTTTCCACGTGGTGTTTTGGTAACTGCGGAATAACAGTGAGCTAACATCATCAAGCTACCGATAGCTGCTACCAGTGCTAACGTACGTGAATTTCACTCAGTGGAAATACCGGAGCACAGACTTCGTAAATGATCTGTTAGGAGACTTAATCACATAAGTCATATTATTAAAGATAATTGCAATAAAATACGCAGACATAACAGTCACTGTATCGATCATCAGTGACAACTGCTTTGAATCTGTGCACACTGCGCGGTTCATTTGGCTCAGGGCTCTACTGTCACTCAAGGGGACCACGATGCTGCCTGATCATAAATTTAGGAAATGTATCTTGTATCTTGTGTTTTTAATCTCATAAATTCATTTAAATATTTAAATTTTGTATGAATTTGTGTTTGGCTTATTCAATATGATATAATGAATTTTAGAATTTTGTGAGTGTGTGTGTGTGTGGGCGGGGTGGGGGGGGGGGGCAAAAACTTATTTGGATGGGTATTGTATACAGGGAGCAACCACAAATTCCTCTTCTGTTGTCTTCAGCCATCTTGCTGCAAAATGGGAAAAACAGAGTGAGTATGTCCCATTTGGGCAACTGTACCATCATGGCGCCGCCACATGGTCGCCTCCATAAGGGGGTCCGCTCCCATGTGGATGTGAAGGGACCATTCTAAGCTTATGAAAACAGATCAGTTTGTTGTTACAGGTAATTACATACTAATGAAAAGATGGTTCTGATACTATATTCCATTTCTATTAATAAGCGCCCTTAAAACCTACACACTGTAGCTTTAAACAAACAAACATGAAACCCCAAATACATTTCATTCCAAAATGTAAATTAAAATCAATTTTCCACCAGATGACCCCTTTAAAGAATGACGAAAGTAATGACATCGCAATGCCTGAAAATGAGCCTGAACAGAAGATTGTTAATTTGACATTTGCACGCTGTCAGAGTTTAACTTGTGCATCCCAGCAGCAGGTCCACTGTGCGTCTGTTCGTCCTTCTCCTTGACCCTCACCATTAACCTGATCTTCCTCTCCTCTCATCTCAACCCATGACTGTAGCCAAGACGCCATCCTACAAGAAAATGAGACTGGCATGTTGTTTTGATTGCGGCCACTCAGAGCGCGACTGCATGCCGGTTAATGTGCGTTGTAACATGGAGTCCCCTCGACGTGACATCCCGCTCTCTGCTGTCTCTGTTAATGATTACTCAGCCACCTTACGTGCCTGTAAGTTGTCGCCATGACGTGTGATCTTCAGTCCCTTTTTTTATATCATGCACTGTGTTTCGCTTGTGCGCCGCCTCACACTCGCTGGTTTGTTACTGTATGGATATTGATGTGGCTTCACTATTTCAGCATTTTGATTTTTAGCCATCTGGCGCCTCTGTGTTGCTGTTTTTTGGATCCGACTTTTCGCCGCTGTGGAGCATGCCTGTGTTACTGCAGTTTTCTCAGAGAATGTGAATTCAAATCGACCTGTAGTTATGATGGAGACATTACTTTCAAATCACAAAACAATACAGCTTCATGATACAACAAGCAACGGTGACCTCTAGTGGCTACTTGGACCCAACGGCTTCAGCAACAATGCTTTACAAGCAAGGTGATAGTTTTGTTTTTTTAATTTTATCTTGCAGGTTAAAAGATGAAAATATCAAGTTCACTGATCCTCACCTGTGTCTAACAGAACTCAAAAATACAGATCTGAATATGCAGTACTTTTCACAGAGCTGCTGATGGAAATTTTGTGAACCTGCTCATTCACTCCCTCCATTAAAAAAAATATTCTCTAATCCTAAATCAATCAACATGTTGGCCACACTATTTCCACTTGTAAAAATAAATATAACACAATGCTAAGATACCCTTGGCTGTATGCACATTGTCTTCTTTATAATTTGCAGTTGTTTAATTGGTATCCCAGTGCAAAGTATATACATATAATTATACATTTGTTGTTTTTTTATATTAATATTAATTATAAGATCCTATTGTCTTATTTACAATTTTTACATGTTCAATAAAGCCCCTCTATCAATCAATCTACAACAATATTTACGTTTGTGAGACTTGTCAAGAGCGGAAGTTAGCTTTGAATTAGCGGAAGTTAGCGTGTATGCTGACGTCCGCGAAATGTCTTGGAGTTCACTCCAGAGGTGTTACCAGGTTACAAAAACAGCATTTTCACTTTTAAAGGTGTTTATTTCTTGCTAGCTTTTATATAATATATGACAAAGAGGTTATATTTACACACAAAGGAAATGGTTTGCAGCTAGTCTGTGAGGTCGCCACGCTAACGTCTGCAAAATGTCTTGTAAATCACTTCAGAGGTGTTACTAGGTTCCAAAAACATTTCTCAAAAAATATTTCTCGCTAGCTTTTACAGAATATACGAGAAACGTGTTATATAAACACATAAATGAAGCGGTCTTACAGAGACCTAACACTGATGTCACGGTGCCGTTCTACTCTGATTGTCTGTCACTCCCACCGCTCAAACCACAAATAGAACAGAATGATATAGAATGTGACTTTTTAACCTCTTAAAATAGGTCCAGGTTAGCCATATTTAAAGTTGTCCAAGATCTGTGTCCCAAGAATGTTCCCTGTGAATTTGAAGAACTGGACTTATGCTCAGCCCAGACACATGGACAGACAGACTGATGGACGCAAATTCTTTGCAATACCCAATGGCCATATTTGAAGGCCTTGGGTAAAAAAAAAATGTTTTCTTGTAGTGTCCATGATCTTCAACTACTGCATATTCAGCTCTAAAATTTTGGGTTCTAATAGACAGACAGAGGTAAGGAGGAGTGATATACTGATTTTGGAACATGTTGGCATCTTGAAAAAAAAAGTTATTATTTTATTTATTTATTACTTTGAATAGGGTTGTTGGCACAGTGGGACATGTCTAGGCTTGTTTCGGGAGGCACTGATAAACACAGCCTTTTATTTTTATCTGATTTTTGAAGACATGTTGACTGTATGGTCCTGTGGCTACGGACGTCACTGCTGCTTGTGCTGTCTTCAGTATCTTTAATGTTCCTCTGAGCTTTAGGTGTCATTGGAGTTGTGGTTGTATCTCTTAATGTCAGGTTAAACACAAATTTAAACTTGTTGTTTGGGGAGATTGTAAAAAAAAAAATGATGCTGGACACTGAGCCCCCCATTCAATGCCACTAGCAGATAATGAATTTTAAAAAAGGGATGTCATTTGAAGCCAAATTCTGTAGAGTAGATACAGGTGGGTGACGCCACTCACTCTATAGGTAGGGCATGGATTTGTGGCACTGTACAATCATAAGATGAGTAGATGACTATAGATACTTGAAGGTATGTATGCCAGTGTGTTACCTTGCTACAAATTTGGTGGCTCACTGATATGTCCAGTCCCTTTGAAGGAGAAAGTATACATACTTTGCAAAACTAGAACTAAAAAAAAAAAAAAACCATTGACATAGTTCTGTTGCTGCCCTTCATTGGATGGCAACACTCATTATGAAGAGGACTGGGAAAAGCTGTTTGGATCCTCATCTTAGGAAAAAAAAAAAGATACAATCAGAGAACACCATGGGTCTTGTCTCTTGACCCTACAATTTGTGTGGTGCTCAGGGGGTTATCAACTGCATGTTGGCACCCAGGTCCAAATATGTTTGTTGGCACCTGGAACATCCTTTCTCTCAGCAAGGATCACAGTCATACTGCTGCTGAGGGAGCTTGAAAAGTTCCATATTGCTGAGGGAGAAGCAGTTGCTGTGGTGGGCCATATCCTTTCAGTGGTGTCAGATGAGCATATTATGAGATTCAGACCTAGGTATTCTTTGTGTAGAGTCTTGGTCTTGAGTGCGAGCAATCTGGTGTTCGAATCCCACCTCCATCCCTGTCACAAAAATACGTCATCCGGTCACAAATTGGCGTTGTTGGCAGGATGTGGCAGTTGACTGGGTAGTCGCAGAACTTGCTTAAATACACCTGTGACTTCGGGACAAAGTCAAAAATGGTGGGGAAATATGTAGCAAGGTGAAGTCCGTATTGAAAAGATGTTCCTGCTAGCTTGGCTAGCGAGGAATTCCCCTTTGGCTGACCTGGTCGAGTCTTGGTCTTGAGTGCGAGCAATCCCACCGTCATCCCTGCCACAAAAATAAGTCATCCGGTCACATTTGGATGAATTCTCACTTGTTTGAGTCAGTGCTCGTTTGTTTGAGTCAATGCCCCAGAGGTGGCACTCCTCTGGTTATGGGTGGCTTCAATGTAACCACTGGCAATGGCAGAACAGGTTTAGAGGACTATATTGGTCCCCGTAAGTTTGGTAACCATGGTGGAAATGACTCAGTGCGCCTTGACTTTGTTCAGAATGGCGGCTACATGTTCTTGGAATCTGGTTTCAGTGTCCAGAGCAATACAGGTGGACATGTCATTCTGATACCAGCCCTGTAGTGAAGGACATCAATTACAGTGTCTTGGGAACATGCTGGAGACTCCTGCAGTACTGTAGGGTTCATATAAAAGCCCAATTCATGACCTCTTGACCACAAACTTGTTCACCAAAAGGTTTAATTTGAAGTCCAGGAGACTGATACCTCATCAGTACCTCAGAATTAATCTAGCCACACTTCAAGATCAGACTGTTTTGCAGAGGTTCATATGTGATCTTGGTGAAGAACTTGGAAATGGACACAAATATTGGGCTGAGTGGAATGTGGGAATTCTTTCCCACCAAGACCCTAAATGTTGCCAGGGTTTGCAATGGAGCCACCGATGGTCACAGAAGGAGGTGTTTCATCTCTTGCAGTACACAGCTGGATCAAAATTCTAGACTGAGAAAGTGGGCTGTTATGGCACTAAGCGTAGACAAGGAGGCATTTCTTAGAGGAATCTAGAAGCAGGTGACAGCCCATCTGTGGTCTTGTGACCTTTAGCCTTTTTATAACCTACTGGTGGTTGGCTCTCACTGCGGTATTGTATCATTTCCTGTTCCGGCGCACAGCGGTGTTTTGCTGTATCTGTTAGCTGTTTAATCTGCACAGTTAGATTGATCTACCTAGATAACGATTTGTTTCACAGTGTAATCTTCACGTGCCTTAACTAAAGCACTCCCTCTGCTGAATCACCTCTAAATTATTTACACATTATTCACTTGGTGTGTTTTTAGGAATCCGCTAGCTTAGCGCAGCTACTAGCTCTTAGCCGGTTTAGTATGGCGGCTTCTTGTGTCTCTCCCGCACTTTTCTGCTCTGGGTGTGAAATGTTTAGTTATTCCTCAGCCTCCTTTAGCAGTAATGGTACTTGTAATAAGTGTAGCTTATTCGTAGCTTTGGAGGCCAGGCTGGGAGAATTGGAGACTCGGCTCCGCACCGTGGAAAATTCTACAGCTAGCCAGGCCCCTGTAGTCGGTGCGGACCAAGGTAGCTTAGCCGCCGTTAGTTTCCCTCTGGCAGATCCCGAGCAGTCGGGAAAGCAGGCCGACTGGGTGACTGTGAGGAGGAAGTGTAGCCCTAAACAGAAGCCCCGTGTACACCGCCAACCCGTTCACAATTCTAACCGTTTTTCCCCACTCGGCGACACACCCTGCCGAGGATCAAACTCTGGTTATTGGCGACTCTGTTTTGAGAAATGCGAAGTTAGCGACACCAGCAACCATAGTCAATTGTCTTCCAGGCGACATTGAAGGAAATTTGAAACTGCTGGCTAAGGCTAAGCGTAAATTTGGTAAGATTGTAATTCACGTCGGCAGTAATGACATCCGGTTACGCCAATCGGAGGTCACTAAAATTAACATTGAATCGGTGTGTAACTTTGCAAAAACAATGTCGGACTCTGTAGTTTTCTCTGGGCCCCTCCCCAATCGGACCGGGAGTGACATGTTTAGCCGCATGTTCTCCTTGAATTGCTGTCTGTCTGAGTGGTGTCCAAAAAATGAGGTGGGCTTCATAGATAATTGGCAAAGCTTCTGGGGAAAACCTGGTCTTGTTAGGAGAGATGGCATCCATCCCACTTTGGATGGAGCAGCTCTCATTTCTAGAAATCTGGCCAATTTTCTTAAATCCTCCAAACCGTGACTATCCACAGTTGGGACCAGGAAGCAGAGTTGTAGTCTTACACACCTCTCTGCAGCTTCTCTCCCCCTGCCATCCCCTCATTACCCCATCCCCGTAGAGACGGTGCCTGCTCCCAGACCACCAATAACCAGCAAAAATCTATTTAAGCATAAAAATTCAAAAAGAAAAAATAATATAGCACCTTCAACTGCACCACAGACTAAAACAGTTAAATGTGGTCTATTAAACATTAGGTCTCTCTCTTCTAAGTCCCTGTTAGTAAATGATATAATAATTGATCAACATATTGATTTATTCTGCCTTACAGAAACCTGGTTACAGCAGGATGAATATGTTATTTTAAATGAGTCAACACCCCCGAGTCACACTAACTGCCAGAACGCTCGTAGCACGGGCTGAGGCGGAGGATTAGCAGCAATCTTCCATTCCAGCTTATTAATTAATCAAAAACCCAGACAGAGCTTTAATTCATTTGAAAGCTTGTCTCTTAGTCATGTCCATCCAAATTGGAAGTCCCAAAAACCAGTTTTATTTGTTGTTATCTATCGTCCTCCTGGTCGTTACTGTGAGTTTCTCTGTGAATTTTCAGAACTTTTGTCTGACTTAGTGCTTAGCTCAGATAAGATAATTATAGTGGGCGATTTTTAACATCCACACAGATGCTGAGAATGACAGCCTCAACACTACATTTAATCTATTATTAGACTCAATTGGCTTTGCTCAAAATGTAAATGAGTCCACCCACCACTTTAATCATATCTTAGATCTTGTTCTGACTTATGGTATGGAAATTGAAGACTTAACAGTATTCCCTGAAAACTCCCTTCTGTCTGATCATTTCTTAATAACATTTACATTTACTCTGATGGACTACCCAGCAGTGGGGAATAAGTTTCATTACACTAGAAGTCTTTCAGAAAGCGCTGTAACTAGGTTTAAGGATATGATTCCTTCTTTATGTTCTCTAATGCCATATACCAACACAGTGCAGAGTAGCTACCTAAACTCTGTAAGTGAGATAGAGTATCTCGTCAGTAGTTTTACATCCTCATTGAAGACAACTTTGGATGCTGTAGCTCCTCTGAAAAAGAGAGCTTTAAATCAGAAGTGCCTGACTCCGTGGTATAACTCACAAACTCGCAGCTTAAAGCAGATAACCCGTAAGTTGGAGAGGAAATGGCGTCTCACTAATTTAGAAGATCTTCACTTAGCCTGGAAAAAGAGTCTGTTGCTCTATAAAAAAGCCCTCCGTAAAGCTAGGACATCTTACTATTCATCACTAATTGAAGAAAATAAGAACAACCCCAGGTTTCTTTTCAGCACTGTAGCCAGGCTGACAAAGAGTCAGAGCTCTATTGAGCCGAGTATTCCTTTAACTTTAACTAGTAATGACTTCATGACTTTCTTTGCTAATAAAATTTTAACTATTAGAGAAAAAATTATTCAGAACCATCCCAAAGACGTATCGTTATCTTTGGCTGCTTTCAGTGATGCCGGTATTTGGTTAGACTCTTTCTCTCAGATTGTTCTGTCTGAGTTATTTTCATTAGTTACTTCATCCAAACCATCACTATGTCTATTAGACCCCATTCCTACCAGGCTGCTCAAGGAAGCCCTACCATTATTTAATGCTTTGATCTTAAATATGATCAATCTATCTTTATTAGTTGGCTATGTACCACAGGCTTTTAAGGTGGCAGTAATTAAACCATTACTTAAAAAGCCATCACTTGACCCAGCTATCTTAGCTAATTATAGGACAATCTCCAACCTTCCTTTTCTCTCAAAAATTCTTGAAAGGGTACTTGTAAAACAGCTAACTGATCATCTGCAGAGGAATGGTCTATTTGAAGAGTTTCAGTCAGGTTTTAGAATTCATCATAGTACAGAAACAGCATTAGTGAAGGTTACAAATGATCTTCTTATGGCCTCAGACAGTGGACTCATCTCTGTGCTTGTTCTGTTAGACCTCAGTGCTGCTTTTGATACTGTTGACCATAAAATTTTATTACAGAGATTAGAGCATGCCATAGGTATTAAAGGCACTGCGCTGCGGTGGTTTGAATCATATTTATCTAATAGATTACAATTTGTTCATGTAAATGGGGAATCTTCTTCACAGACTAAGGTTAATTATGGAGTTCCACAAGGTTCTGTGTTAGGACCAATTTTATTCACTTTATACATGCTTCCCTTAGGCAGTATTATTAGACGGCATTGCTTAAATTTTCATTGTTACGCAGATGATACCCAGCTTTATCTATCCATGAAGCCAGAGGACACACACCAATTAGCTAAACTGCAGGATTGTCTTACAGACATAAAGACATGGATGACCTCTAATTTCCTGCTTTTAAACTCAGATAAAACTGAAGTTATTGTACTTGGCCCCACAAATCTTAGAAACATGGTGTCTAACCAGATCCTTACTCTGGATGGCATTACCCTGACCTCTAGTAATACTGTGAGAAATCTTGGAGTCATTTTTGATCAGGATATGTCCCAGCCAGTCCCAGCAGAAGACTGCCCCTACCTGAGCCTGGTTCTGTTGGAGGTTTCTTCCTGTTAAAAGGGAGTTTTTCCTTCCCACTGTCGCCAAGTGCTTGCTCACAGGAGGTCGTTTTGACCATTGGGGTTTTTACGTAATTATTGTATGGCCTTGCCTTACAATATAAAGCGCCTTGGGGCAACTGTTTGTTGTGATTTGGCGCTATATAAATAAAATTGATTGATTTATAGAGGAATCGAAGCACTGCATTCCTCCAAACAAACATGCTGTCGCGTCACAGTCATGGTGAATGATAGTGTGATCCTGACAGATGACTCTGCAGTCGTGTGCCATTTGGACAGTTACATCGAGAAGATATATATAAGGATGATTTTCGTGCCAAGATGTTGGACTCCTCCATTGCCAGGTTTCTGACTAATCTGCCAGTTAAGTGTAAATCACCATGTTTTACTTTACAGTTGAGTACAGAAAAAAACTGCAAGGATTTGCTGTTCTCCAGATTTTACATGCACCTTTGCTTCTGTGTGGGAGAAAGGTGTCTTCCCAACAGACTGGCACAAAGAAGGTCTTGTCACTATGGAATATAAATGGTGATTATCCTGATTGCAACAACCACAGGGGTGTTATACTGCTGATCCTGCAAGTACTTGCAGGGGTCATTCTTATTGGCATTCAATACCATCTACAACCCAAGATCAGAAAAAGGTAGTGTGGAAAAGGGAAAAAACACCTTGCAGTTGTTCTTACATTTTCTTTTCCATTGCAGATTAGGTATGTGAATCTCATAACTGATAACGATTCGATACACATCTCCATACACTGCCAGTGAAACGATACATATAGCGATACATGATGATACTGACGATACGATTTACCCCTGTTCCCGAGTCGATGCGATTTGATATGTTTGTGATGCCGATTCAATTCCTCACAATGTGATATGATGGAATTGAACATGATGCAAAGAAATTATACCAAAAATTTAAATAGAAAATAAGAAGCTACAATTCAGTATGGTACTATGGTATTCTTCTGATTCTACTCGAGGCAGATAATTTGTTTTACTCCTTATAATGAGCAAATTTACCAGATTCAACATTAACGAACAAGAATCAGTTCCCTCATATTTGGCAAAAGTAATCTGAGATACTTTTCTCACCAGTTTTCCCGAGTTAGGTGGCGCAGCGGCAGCCACAGCAAGTTTCCTATCTTTTTAAAAAAAGCCAAAATAATTCCAAATGCCTGATTTAAATGTTATAGGTCTTCAAAAATCTCCTAAAATTGCTTGCGCCATTGTCGCGGGACTCCATTTTGATACAGGTTTGTTACGGTAGAAATGTGCTTTCAGGCTTCCGTCCGTGGTGCATTCAGTGTACATCGAAAAAAACAAACAACGCAAGCACACAGCGACCGATCCATTGCTATTTCATCCATCAATTGAATCGATGCACACTGAATGAATCGATACACTCGCATCGCGCGCGTCTGTATCTCGATACAGATTTGTATGGACTGATCTCCACATCCCTATTGCAGATAGTATGCATCCAGTATATCATGTTTTGTGTGATCAACTTAATTTTATTTGTTAGCGTTCATTCCTGCATTTCAGGCTTGTTGCACATTCCAAAAAAAGTTGCGATGCTAAAGCATTTATCACGTTATAATGTTGTTGTTCCTTCTCACAACACTTACAAAAAAAAAAAACATTTTGGCATTGAGGGTAATCAGCGATGAAGCGTTTCAGGTGTTATTTTGTGCCCCTCTTCCTGCAGACATGCCTTAGGGCCCCTTCATACGAACAGTGCGGATAAAGTACAACTCAGGGCGACTCACGGCGAAACAGCTCCTATGATCGAACCATGAAACGTCATGCCAACGGGCAGGCATGCATGATGGCGGTGCAATGGTTCGTGCACACGGGAACACACTGCCAGCAGCTGCACAACATGGTTACACATCGTGCAGCTGCTGAAAGTAATAATAAAAAAAAAATACATACCACC
The DNA here is from genome assembly GCF_902500255.1 of Thalassophryne amazonica. Classification (NCBI taxonomy): domain Eukaryota; kingdom Metazoa; phylum Chordata; class Actinopteri; order Batrachoidiformes; family Batrachoididae; genus Thalassophryne; species Thalassophryne amazonica. The sequence continues at coordinate 24,243,946 of NC_047120.1, read as the reverse complement.
CATGGGACTCAAACCCACACCTTCCAAAAGTTCTGGTTGCCAGGCAGTGACAACAGCGCCACACCATGATGGAGCCTGGCTTTTGGACTTGTTGGTGATAAGAGACTTGGTGAGCCACTTAATCCGAGGGCTTTGGTTTCTCCCAAGAAAGTTCTGACATACTGATTCGTCTAACTACAATACACATGGTTAATATGAGCCTTCTTTTTTGCAGTTTTAAATGCCATTTGTGAATGTAACTCCACACTGTAGTGCTTAACTGTTGTGTGGGCCGCTGAAGAGGAGGTACTGCTGGCCTACCACCACCAGAGGGCGCCCTGCTTGAAGTGCGGGCTTCAAGCATGAGAGGGCGTCGGAGCAACAGAGAGTGACAGCTGTCACTCATCAACAGCACCAGCTGTCACTCATTCTACTATCATCCTCCACATCACCATAAAAGCCGGACTGCAACTCCACCTCCCTGCCGAGAAATCAGCTACCACTCAGGTAACCTTCTCTGCTGTGCCTTACCGTGACTAAATATTGTTCTGTGTGCAGCCGTTGTTCCTGTGGATACAGTCTTCTGCTGGATTGGTGCATAGTGTGGGTTTGCGACATCTTCACCTCTCACTTCATCCAGAGAAGCGACTGACAGGAGCTGCACGGGTGTTCCTGTTTTGGAGGTGGAGGTTCTCCCTCCCAGAGGAACTGAGTACTGAGAGATTACTGGGTGTGTATTCACAGACCCACCATTAACTGTTTCTGTTTCTGCCGGCAGTACCAGGTCTGACAGCTGGAGACTGTGGCCACCTGGGGACCCAGGACTTGGCGGCTCCGGTGTTCTTCAGATCCGTTGGCGGTGGAAGCCGTGTGGGATCCGGCTCTTCTCTGGACAGACGTCTTCTATCCTCGAGCCTGCCCACACGTCACCTTTTGTACGATTGACTGTACTTCTCAACTGCAATTGTCTGTATTCCGTTGTGCAATTCACAACATTAAATTGTTATTTTTGGCTTATCCATTGTCCGTTCATTTACGTCCCCTGTTGTGGGTCCATGTCACTACACTTTTCCAACACTTAACAAAAGTTTCCCAAAGTAATTCCTTGTCCATGTGGTTATATCAACTATTGATGAATCACAGTTTTTGAACCAGTGTCATCTGAGGGATTGTTGAACATGGGTGTTCAGTTTGGGCTTGTGCCTTTGCCCCTTAAGCACTGAAATTCCATGCAAACTGGAGATCCTCTACCCATCTTTGCTCCTCAAAGATTCAGCCTTTCGTGGATAGTGTTTTTGTACCAAATCATGGTTATAATCGCATGTTCACATCACCTGTTTGAAATAAAATCATTATTTGATTTGTTCAACCTCATTACGAACTCTAAATTGTCTCCGTCACAACTTTTTTTGGAATGTGTTGCTGGCCTGAAATGCAGGAATGGATGCACATTAACAAATTAAATGTAGTCGGCCACACAAAACATGAAATATTGTGGGTTCATGCTGTCTGCAATGAAACCACAGTGAAAGTAAAGGTAACAATCCTTGCATTTTTTGTGTGTGTTTCTATGTTTTGTTTTTTTTTTCCCATTTTCCATGCTGTCCCAACTTTTTCTGATTTCGGGTATATGTCGCTGAGCAACTGGTAGTGGCATAAATGTTGGTTTGCTTTAATCAAAATCTCTCCAGTGGTATAATCAGCTAAAATATAAATTCCCAAATATGAACATTTCATCAAGCCAGGTTTTAGGAAATTCAAACATTAGCATACCGTAACTTCATAAGGATCCCTTGAGTCCATGATGAATTGCATGTGTTGCAAGAACCAATCTGTTCTATTCCCTTCACCATTGCCCTGTATTGACGACAAAACTTTATTATGCACCACTCATTCATCAGCACCTCTAATTCAGCACTGCTGTTGGACTTTATGAAGTTAACAGTCACCAGTTTAGCAACAGTTCAGCAGTTAGTTTGAGTGAATATAAAAGACAAATTGCCATACAAAACCCAGCTGTTTCTCATCCCACAAGACAAACTGAGTCACAATCAGCGGCTTTTTTGTTAGTTAATTCTACCCTCTTGTGGATGTATTCAATAACTACAGCATCTTTCTGTGGTATGGACACATTAGTGATATATAAAGCTCAGTCAAATATGATGAAGTACTTCCCCTTCAATTGACACTTTACCATTCATGATGATACAAGTGAATCCCTTAACCCCAAGCACCTTTACATTTGTCATTTCTTTTGGTTTGTCCTGTTTTGTTTTTTAGCTTGGGGTCACAACATTGTTCTAATATTTCGCAGTCATGCTCTCCAGACATGAGCAAACAGGGTAACATGCTATCAACAAGACCTTGGTCATTGGTTTATGTCCTCGGTGTCTTTGATGTGCAGGTTTGTGGCTAATGTAGCATTTACAGCCATCAGAGGTATTCCAATAATTACAAATGAGATTAATTTAAATGATTCTTGATAAACATCTGAATCAAAATCTAATCAGCTCTTCCTTGACCTAAGGGGCACCGGCCCGCCACATTCCGATAAAATCCATTACATCATTGGCAGTGCTGGTAAATAAGGTAATATTTCAGTCACCGCCAGGAGAGTAGTGCTGTCTTGTTTTTAACAACTCTGTAATAGAGCATCAACAAGGATATGGACACCGTGTTTAGAGTGGAATTTGTTAGATAAACAACACAATTCACTGAGTTCTTTTGGGTTTTCCCTTTTTGCTTGGGAGCAGATCTGATATAGATCTGCATGTTGATTTAGCACAAGTTTTACACCGGATGGTCTTCCTAATGCAACAACATATTGCATGGAGAATGGGCAAGGGTGGTTAATTTTGAACTGGGAACATTCTGTGTTGGAAGCAAGTGTGCTGACACTTGGCCATCACACTGCACAGTCAACATAATTCACTGAACAGTGGAAACGTGACTATTGGCCACATTGACCTTGACCTTCACCCAAATTACTGATCTTGAGCTGGACTTCTGTGGTCAATTCCGGAATCCGTGTATTTTAAGTTTGACCCTAATCTGGATTAAATTTGATTTGTTGACCTTGATCCCAGTGACTAAGACCTTTGCAACCTCAGCACAATTCCAGGATGGACCTTAAACCATATACCAAGAGCGTTTAAGGAGTAGGTCAATAGACAGAGAGACGTGATCTTGACCTTAACCCTAACGAATGACTTTTGGCACTTACCAACGTGTGTGCCAAGCTTTGGAAAAAAGAAGAAAAAAAACCCTTTTGATTCAGATGACCTTGACCTTTGCTGAAACAAACTCTTTAAGGGCATTTCTGGAGTTGTCCTTCATGCACATGCCAACTTTCTACCAACCTTTAGTGCAGCAGATAACTGAAACAATCCTGCAAATGGTGATACAAGCATCAAATTCAGCACAAATACTCCTTAGACATTACTCTTTTGAAATAACCGATTAGTCACCTGAATTGTCAATAGGCAGCCAGGTTGGGGTCAATTGAAGAATTGCACAGGGGTCAAAATGAAAAGATGCTAATCATATTGAAAAATATACCACATTATAACTACGTACATCAAAGTATTGGAGGAGCTAATAGGATGAATAAATGGAATAGTTTTGACTGTGTTGAATGCTTGGTCTCCAAAGTAAAGGTCAAACAAGCTCAACATCCATTGGATTCTATGACATGTGACATATGTCAACCCATAACATGATAACCAAGCATGACACATGGTCTAAACTATTCCTTTTTAAAGGAATAGTTTGGACCATGTTAACTCAACTAATAATTTGCATTTTTTTTTTTTTTTACCAAAATTGGGGCAACTTTAACTTTTGACACCTGTACAAACTGAAACTGACTTTGTCACCATTTTTGCTGTTTTTACCTCTTAACTCCATAACATTCAGTCATAGATTGTCCAAACTATACCTTTTTGGAATTGTTATGATCAAGCGAATAATGTGATGTAGTTTTCAATATGATTAGAGCGTCTTTTAATTTTCTCCTGTGTAATTCTTCAATTGACCCCTACCTGGCTGCCTACTGAAAATTCAGGTGGCTAATTGACTATTTCAAAAGAGTTCATGTCTAAGGAATATTTGTGCTGAATTTGATGTTTGTATCATCATTTGCAGGATTCCGCTCGAAATATTCTCTTATCTGCTGCACTATTTAGACAAAGGAGCTGGGAGGGGTAGGGTAGGGGGTAGGGTAGCACTGACTGATGCCCAAAATAAACCATTCTGCAATATGAATGGTTCTATTGTAAAATATCCAGGCTGCATCACTGTATGGAGGAGATCCATCCCAAATTTGACCGATATAGCCATACCCTTTGTTGAAAATTAATGCAAACACCCATATTTTGCAAATACTTGCAAAATGATTTTTCGGTCCCTTTAAGTTCACTCACCCCAACATGTAATTGATCACAGGATACACATAAGAGTTTTTACCAAATTTTATTTAACTGTGTTTTTGCAGGACATGTGAAGGAGGAAAAAAATGTTTCTCGTTGGAGGAGATAATGAGAGGAATATAATAAAACCATCCTGGATGGAATTAGACTGTGTAAGGAATACATTAGAGTGGAACAGGATTTTATGGATGTAATCTGAATTCTTAATTCAAGTGTTACTCAGCTTTAAAGCTGGAGGCAGCCTGACGTGTTCCTGATGTGTCACAGAAATCCATGCCCGAGTCTGCAGAGGTGATAGAATTTGCTGGAATACACTGTAGACTGTCACACATATTTTAGTGAATATTTCCTGATCAGAGAGCGTTCGGTGTGTACAGTTAGACATGTGCACTCATTTCGGCCCCTCCATGTGTCTTCCAGACGTTGTGTGCTGTGAACGTTGCCTGGCTAGCTTAGCGCGGGCACGGCTCCTGACTCGCTGTCGACATGGTGCTGGATACATGTGGAGCGAGGTCTTATGCGGCCTGACATGGAAATTATGTTTGCATTTTCATTTTTGGAGTGCTACCGGTTGTCATGAAATTCAGCCTGACAGTTCCTAACCACCAGGCAGCCCGGTGCCCCCTCCCCTCTCTTCCTCTTTGGTTGTGGGACAGATGCTAGCCTGTTAGCCCTGTGATTCTGCTCACGCCTTCCGATTGCAGGCGACAGATGCCAGGACCAGAGAGGTCCCTGTTTGAACGCTGCTGTCACTGCCCTGCCTTAAGCTCAATGCATGACCTTTATTGTAAGCAAGGCTTTGGAATAAGGCACTAATGAGCATGTGGGCATCGTGGGACTAAAAGTGACTCGTAGAATCCTCCACGTGTCCAAGCAGGTCATCTTAGACCAACTAGAGGAACGTGAAGCCGGAGAACAGGAACACATTAGTGGGGCGCCATAGCAAAACAATTGTTCATTTTGTGATAAAAGCATGGAATTTGGCACACATATTCTAAATTAACTACTGTTTATTTTCAGATCTGGAGCCGTCCTGGAGCTGACCTGACCTCTAATGAGCTACATAAAGAATTACACAGATGTCAAAATTTAAAAATGCTCCAAAAACAAAAACAAACAACAATAACAACAACAAAAAACTTTTTTCATGTTGTCATTATGGGGTGCTGTGAGGAGAATTTTGAAGGGGGAAAAATAAATTTACTCCATTTTGGAAAAAGGCTGTAACAGAACAAAATGTGGAAAAAGTGAAGTGCTGTGAATACTTTCTGGATCCACTGTATTCGTGCCACATTTGGTGGACAGGACACTTCTGGGGTTGACGGCCATGCACATATCAACTTTGTCGGAAATCAGTCGAAGGACAAGGGATTTTGATCTTTGACACAAAGGCCCTTGACCTTTGCCAAAACAAATCACAAGAGAGCAACTCTGGGGTCAACCTGCATGCACACAGGAAGCTGGATGGAAGTTAGCCCAAGCACTTCAGAGGAAAAGGAACAAAAATCCAACCAAACAAAAAACACAACCAACATTTCTCAAATGACAGTATCATGATTATTTGTTGAGAAGTCAAATACGCTGATAGACATCTAAAATATCCAAATATATTTAGACATGACTTTACATCATCATGGAGTTTCACTTCCAAAATCAATCACGAAACCAAAATTCACTGAAAAAATTCAGACCCGCACCATTTAATGTCCCATTCGACTATCACGTTTATTCACACACGTATTTAGCATCAGATGCAGCGCACCCCGTGTGTTCCTCATGTGACTAAGTACACAGATTTAAAGCATATTGTGTGACTTTTGTTACAGTTCTTGTTGCTTTGTCCATGTTGTCTTGTTTTTTAAGTGAGATTCTCAGCTCTTCCATGTCGACAGGCTTCATAACCATTGCAATCCTCAGTTTGCAGTTGACGCTTCTAATTTTCTTAATTACAAACTTGTTCTTCTCTGTAACTTCTCATTTGTCTCTGATTTTTTTTCTTCCCCTCAGCTAAAAACAGCTATAATGGATATATCAAATCAAGTAAGTTTTGATTTCACTTCCTTGTTTTGCACCCTTCCACGTGCCTGCTTTGTTCCCATCATTGCATGTGCTGCCCTCGTCTTTTCTGTTTGGCCGTTTGTTGTCATCCATCCTTTTAAATCTTCACAACATTAGGCGTGGCTGGTTTTGAGATCGGCTGCAGCTCAACAGCAGATGTATTGAAAATTAACCAATGTGAACCCTACGTGATGTCACCCAGAGGTTTCCTAAGGAGCACATTTGCAGCTCTGAATGTCACCACATTGGCGGTGCCTTACTCCCAGACAATCTATATGAAGCCTGAGCACAGCTAACATCTTACCTGAGGCTAACAGGCTAACTTTGACCTGGGCGTTTGATTCAAACATATTTTTTGCAGACTGGGCGGGTTTTTATCATGGGTGGATTGTAAGGTCATAACAAACTATAGCTAGTATATTGCTTTAGTAACTGTTGCACCATCAGTGGACCTAATGTCACCTAGCGACCAGTACCTGCTAATTAGCACTAGTGGAGCTAATATGCTAACTGGGTGTCAAAATCCAACCTCTAATCTACGTCATGACACCTTGGTAACGGCTCAAGTAGGCCCAACAGAAACCCTGAACACAAGATGGCTAACAGGGCTCTGGTGAAACAAGAAGTCCTCAATGGTGGATCAGGTGGAGGAGGTGATACCTTGTAACCCCAGGGCTGTGAAAGCAGATGAAGGCTGCAGCAGGTCCTCAGACCCCGATCGTCCGGGATTTCCCAGCCATGGGACCAGGCTGAGGATCTGTCATGACCAGTGATGATCATGTGTTTGTTGGCGTGCCATGACATTCCCACGCTAAACAAACCCACGCACAGGAAAGATCAAGAGACAATCTTTCTCGACACTGAGGTATTACCACGATGATGAATAGGCTAACATACAAGTGAAATAATTCTAAAATTTCACTCAACAGAAAAACTGTAGCACAGACTTCTTTGATGGAAGCCATGTACACTTAGATATTTGTAATAAAAGGCTCAGAAGGGACAGTCACAGTTGAGTTGACAACAAGTACCTAGCACTCAATGCTAGTTGAGCCCTGGAGTCTGGGCTCATTGTACTGTCGTACAACTGTCATTCAAAGCAACCACAACCCTAATTATTCAAAATTTTATGGCTTAAAATATTTTAAACTGGTGTGTTCAGGAAAAAAAAAAAGATCAGTCATACAGTTGTCATGAAATGCAGTGGTGGGCACAGCTAACCAAAAAGTTAGCTTCGATAACCATTAATCCGATAACTGAAGTTCTCTTTTATGATGCTAAAAAATTATCTTTATTACAGATAACCGATAACTTTTAGTATTGATTCGGACATGGCCACATCAGATTACATTGTCGGCTTCTGATAAATCACTTTCACTTTAAGCGCCGCAGGGGCTGCTGGGTAAATTTAAGGATCACAAATGCATAAGAACGCATGAAAAATTAATGAATAAAAAATAAAACCCCAAACACTGTCATCATCTTTCAAAAGCAGTAAAACACAGTATTAGAAGTCACACTTTATCTCGATATTAGATACACCGTCATTTCAAACTAAAAAGCTGCTGCTTTTTTCACACGCTTTGAACTTTGTGACTTAAACAACCAAAATACGTCCATTAATGCATTGATTGGAAGAATAAAAGACACGTATAGTAAATATAAATTCTTACCTGCTAGTTTCAGTGGGATTCATTTGAAGAAATAATCCACATAAAGTGTCCTTTTTTTAATAAAATCCAAAACAATGTCTAAACAGCAAAGAAAAGTCCCTCTGTACACAGCTGCGCTGTGAGGGCTCCTCTCCCCCACTGAGTCTTGGCGATTAAATTATACTGTCAGCCACAAAGAAATAAAATAAAATAATTCAAATTAGTCTGTTTTGTTTTTGTCAAGCGGACTTACTCATTGTGACATTCAAAGTGAACCTGAACTGCACTACCCACAATGCTCCTTGCGGCGACCGGCCAGTCACGTTTTGCGCTTAATGATGACATCATCAGCAAGGGACAGGCAGCTAGTCTGCCACAAACACATGACTGATGGACTAAAATGTTTGATTTTAGGGTTAACAAACGTTTTTGACTATTAAACTTTGCTCACTTTACCAGCAAAAAAAATGTTATCAGACTGAAGGTTATCAGAAATAAATTTATCGGAAGATAACTGGTCTGATGATGATTTTAAAACTTATCTGAAAAGCTAATCTGCTAGCAAAAACATTAGCTTTGATAATTATCAGTTATCGGATTATCTGAACTGTGCCCTTCACTGATGAAATGGCAAACTAGTGTTAATACGAGGTCTGTTGGAAAAGTATCTGACCTTTTAATTTTTTTCAAAAACCATATGGATTTGCTGCATCAATTTTTTTCCAGAAACTGTGAGAGACCTCCAGGTGGACACCGTTCGGAAAATTAATATGGCTTTCACGGAAGATTTTATGGGGATTATACAGATTAAGGAGTGTTACTGCCGCTTTAAGGACGGCCCACAACTGCTGAGAGCGCGGCGCACTCCCAGCGCCGATCGACATGCACAGACCCCGCTGAAACAACCAGATCATTTCCAACGTGAAGGCTTTGTTGATCTGGGGCCTCGTCTGACTTTCACAAAAAGGCAGAAGTCATGGACATCAGCACTTTTTCGGCACATTCCACTGTTACAGGAGTTTTTTTCATGGAAAGAAAAGCGGAGGGACGTGCCACGGAGCCGTTCATTACGCGGCACAAAACCACCTCCGTGTTGGTCTCACAGAACGGCTTTCAGGTGGATTTCAAATGGATTCCGGTTGCTTTTCAATCGTGTGATTATCCAATTGTGATTGTGCATGAGCTGGACATGCCCGAACATGTCCTGGAAGGCTTCAGCACGGCATTGCTTTGCGCCATGCAGCTCCACCGTGATGTGCGCAACTCCTCCGCACATCTGTCTTAATGTGCTGATGTCCACGTCTTTTCACAAATCCTGTGCTAGTCAGACGACATACCGGATCAAGACAGCGTCCAGTTTAGAAATGAACGGCACATTCCACTGTTACAGGAGTTTTTGTCATGGAAAGAGGAGCGGAACTCCGCGCGTCACGGTGGAGCTGCATGGCGCAAAGCAACGCCGTGATGAAGCCTTCCAGGACATGTTCGGGCATGTCCAGCTCATGCACAATCACAATCGGATAATCACACGACTGAAAAGCAACCGGAATCCATCTGAAATCCACCTGAAAGCCGTTCTGTGAGACCAACACAGAGGTGGTTTTGTGCCGCGTAATGAACGGCTCCGTGGCGCGTCCCTCCGCTTTTCTTTCCATGAAAAAAACTCCTGTAACAGTGGAATGTGCCGTTCATTTCTAAACTGGATGCTGTCTTGATCCGGCATGTCGTCTGACTAGCACAGGAATTGTGAAAAGACGTGGACATCAGCACATTAAGACAGACGTGCGGAGGAGTTGCCCGCGTTGCGGTGGAGCTGCATGGCGCAAAGCAACGCCGTGATGAAGCCTTCCAGGACATATTCGGGCATGTCCAGCTCATGCACAATCACAATCGGATAATCACACGACTGAAAAGCAACCGGAATCCATCTGAAATCCACCTGAAAGCCGTCCTGTGAGACCAACACGGAGGTGGTTTTGTGCCGCATAATGAACAGCTCCGTGGCGCGTCCCTCCACTTTTCTTTCCATAAAAAAAACTCCTGTAACAGTGGAATGTGCTGAAAAAGTGCTGATGTCCACGACGAGGCCCCGGATCAACAAAGCCTTCACGTTGGAAATGATCTGGTTGTTTCAGCGGGGTCTGAGCCTGTCGATCGGCGCTGGGAGCGCGCCGCGCTCTCAGCAGTTGTGGGCCATCCTTAAAGCGGCAGTAACACTCCTTAATCTGTATAATCCCCATAAAATCATCCCTGAAAGCCATATTAATTTTCCGAACGGTGTCCACCTGGAGGTGTCTCACCGTTTCTGGAAAAAAATTGATGCAGCAAAGCTCCAAATCGCTCAGACATTTATTCGCAATAAAAAAACGACGAGAGGGGTGGACCAGTGCTCACACAAAGCCTGCTCACAGGCGAATGATGCAACCGACAGGCGTGAAAAAACTCATGCATGCGCACAAAGGTTCAAGCTTGTCTGATGCAATCACACCTGATGCAAATCCATATGGTTTTTTGAAAAAAATAAAAAGGTTGGATACTTTTCTAACAGACCTCGTATATACCTCAAGATGTTTATTTGTCACATGCAAATATACAATATGTAAAATGCAGTGAAAAGTGTATTTGTACCTGCGCTGACAAAACAATAACAACATAGCAAAGGCACGCAATCATAAACACTAAAAAAAGTAAAAGGTGCAATAAAAGTGAACTAATATATGTACACATAGTATACATACATACACGTACTTAAAATATTATTTACAGATGTACAAATATGTAAATGAGTTGTCAGGGGGGTTATGCAAAATGTAATGGGGGGGGGGGGGGTAAATATACAAGAAAAACAAAACTGAAATTCCCTATTTTAAATTCATTAAACGGATGGCCTAGGGGAAGAAGCCTTTCCTCATCCTCTCGGTATTGGTTCTCAGGCAACGGAACCGATGACCAGATGGCAACCAAGAGTGGAGGGAATGTCCAGGGTGATGGGGCAAGCTGAGGATCTTCTCTGCCCTCGACCTGCATCTTTTAGAGTAAATGTCATGCAGGTCAGGCAGTGCGGTTTTGATAGACCTCTCTGCAGAGCGGACTACTCTATTAAGGGTAGAGAAGTCCTGTTTGGTGCAACTGCCCATCCAAGTGATGATACTCCCACTCAGAATGCTCTCGATGATACAGGTATAAAAATTTCTGAGCACTCTGAGGGGGAGTTGAAAGTCACTAAGGTGTCTGAGGAAGAACAGATGCTGCCTGGCCTTCTTCACTGTCCGGTTAATGTGGCGTGACCAGGACAAGTCCTGTGAGATGGTCACACCGAGATATTTAAAACTCTCCACCCTCTCCACCTCGGACCCCCCAATATAGAGTGGATGGATGTCACTCTGCTGCTTTCTTCTGAAGTCCACAATCAGTTCTTTAGTTTTGCTGACGTTCAGTAGGAGGTTATTTTCCCGGCACCAACTCTCCAGGTGGGAGACCTCCTTCCTATAGGCCTCCTCCTTATTGTGGGAGATTAGTCCAATGATGGCTGTATGGCTGTAGACTTAATAATGGTGTTGCTATCTGATGTGGACACACTCATATGTGTACAGGGAGAACAGCAGGGGGCTCAGCACACAACCTTGGGGGGATCCGGTGTTGAGGGTCAGTGGGGATGAGTTGTGGGTGCCCACCCATACCACTTCTTCTCTATTGGCCAGAAAGTTGTGGATCCATCTACTGAGGGAGAAGCTCAGACTGAGATTACACAGCTTAGTGACCAGTCTGGAAGGGACAATGGTATTAAACGCCGAGCTGTAATCCACAAAGAGCACTCTGGCATAGTTCCCCATTCTCCAGTCCACATGGACAAGGGTTTTGTGTAGCAGGAAAGTTATGGCATTGTCAGTTGATCTGTCTCTATGGTAGGCAAACTGCAGAGGATCTAGATCAGGTGGCAGGGAGGAGGCAATAAAAGTCTTGATCAGCTTTTCAAAACATTTCATCCCCACACCCTCAAACACCCTCCAAGTCAAATGATTTGGGGTGCAATGAGCAAAAAGGGAACAGCTGGACTTCATTTTCTTGACCCAGGCACCATAATGAATGGACCCAGGTACAAAGCTCTGCTAGAAGAGAAATTAAAACTTCATATGGAAGTGCATCAGACTGAAATTTTCATGCATGACGGTGCACCTTGCCACAGATCCAAGATCGTTTCAGACCTCCTCAGAAAAAATGTGGTGCAGACATTGGAATGGCCAGACAACATCCCGGATCTACATCCTATAGAAAATCTTTGGACCTGCATGAAAGATAAAGTTGCAGAAAAGCAGCCAGCTAATGCTGAAGCATTAATTAAGCAATTAAGGAGATTTGGACAAAGGAAGTGACTCCAGAATATTGTGCTTCCCTGATAGACAGCATCAATAACAGGCATACTGGTCAGTTTGGTATGTTGCATATTTGAGTCAAATATTGTAGCATATATGCGACAATAGGCGTTAAGGGGTTAATACTTTTACATTCCTGCAAAGGTTATGTGAGGTTAGGAACAATGACCAGCAAGTTTGCACTGGGTCATTATGTTCTTCATATTCATGTTCTTCATATCTGCACAGTGACTCACTGTGTTCTTGTTAAAATCTTTTTTTTTAATCTGCTCAAGAAAGTACAAACTGTGGCGTTCCTACTCTTTCATCTAAGAAGACATAGACAGCAAGTTGCCATCTCTCTTATCAACTTGTGAATGTCCTGATTTCAAATGCTCCAGTTTAAACTAGCTTTTAGCACATGGCCAAAAAGCATAACACTTTTTGATCACACACCAAGCACACACATGTAAGAACCACCTCTAAACCAACAGAAATCTAGGTCCACCCATTGTCTGCGACTGCCTATAAAATATTTCTGTAAGCTGTGTTCGGGGTCCTTTTCGGATGGAGTTCCTGCGCAAGCTCTGTCCATTGGGAACCCAGATCTGATTTAACTTCACATGAAATCCAGTAAATTGCTCTTTTGTAATAACAGAGTCTCTTTGATCCAGGACAGATCCAAAGAACCAGGATTAACACTAGTTTCAAGACCAAAATCCAGGCTGTGAACATGATTTTACTATAAAATTGGCGATTTTACCTTTAGCTTCAAAGGGAAGTGGCTCGCTTTTGGATCGAGGCTCAAGTAGCTATTCAAGCAACTGCAAGTTATGGCACTTCCATGTTGGCCTCATTTTCCATCACAGGAGGTTGGGGGCTTGAGTTTAACGCTGCAATATTTAAAGTAATCCAATGACATAACCTGTGTAAACAAAGTGACACTGAGATTAATTTTCTAGAACAGGTAGAATCAGAAATGTTAAAAGTCACAGGGAGCTTATAACATTCTGATAGTCTTCATGTGGCCTGCAGATGCTCTCACAGGATCTGTGACAGGCAGCTGATCTGCCAGTGTATTGTTGAGGCAGCGCGTCGTGCACATTTGACGCTGTGCAGATGAATAGAGGAGATCAGGAACAGGAAGGATAATATGCCAGACAGCTGACTGCTGAAATAATCATTATTATTTAGCTTCCAACCCTGGCTTTGGAGAAGTGGAAACACTTTCCTTCAGTCTATTTCAAGTTGTCTTAACCAGAAGCTGAAGTGGAACAACACACGTGCCAAAGAGACAAACGGGTGCTGAATGCAATCCATGGCATAACAATCCCCTGCAACACCTGAAAGCATATTTATTAATTCATATTTATTATAAATATCAAAGTGAATGTCAAACCCAACATTTCTTTGGTGGCTTTTCCAAGTGGTTGAGTGATGTTTAAAAGAAATGAGGTGTTTTAATAATTCAACTATTAGCATTCTTCTGCCACAAAGAATTAACCCTCAAATCTGACAGATATGCTTTAATAATGCGAAAAGATCTTTTAATAACATCAAGGCCATCAGGCTTAATGAAGTCCGTTGGAATCCAATCCTGCAGGCAGGTCCGTGAGTGTTTTGGACAGAGACAAGACTTTCAAATTTAATAAAAGTTCAAGGATTTTAACAAAAATATTGCATTTACTATTTATGAATTATGGCGATTTTACAGTTTAACACATACTCCCTATATTTTCATAGCACATTAAGTAATTGGAGAAAAGAGATGAGAGAGATGAGATGAGATTTATTGTCATTGTTATTACACAAGTGCAACAACAGCAAAGTTACGTTCACCCCAGACAAGATACAGCAATTAATCCACAATTATTACTAGTTTACCGTAATAATGGTACACATCAGAATTAAAGAAAACACATATACATTTGACATTGTTTATGTGCACTAAACCTGAAGCAGTCTGTCATCCGAATTGAGGCAAAGTGGGTGAAGGCTGTAGCAGGAGGGGCCCGCACCACCCAGCTTGTGGAGTTGAAGGCTGCAGCAGTAAAAACTGCACTGCCTCCAAGGTGGCAGGGAGAAAGCCAGGGTGAGGGGAGTGGAGAAACATGGGGGGGCGTAATAGGGAGGGAGACGTGTCATATGCAGATGAGTTAAGTTTCTGTCAGTTTCTGTCTGTGTGTAAAGACTGATGTTGCTAGGCAACAGCAGGCTGGGGGGGGTAGATAGATGAGAAGCGGGAGCTGAATTCCTTCACCAAGGCCGTAGATCCTTCTGGGGGAAGAGCAGGGCATGGAAATGGATGACACAGGGATGAGTCTGGATGACTGATTTTCAGCCATGGACAACTGTGAATTTAACAGCATTTGTGAAGAAACAATTAAAAACAAAAGAGGAGTTGGTGGCACGAGCGTTAAAGAAAAGAACATGACAATCTTGCTGGGCTCAGAACAAGTTCTTCAACAAAACCAGGCAGATTATGAATCAGTACTTAGGACCAATGACAGGGAAATGATACCAGACCCCCTGAAGATTAACAAAGAAATGTGGACGGGGAGAAGAACAGAGCGCGCTGGTGAACTTCTGAACTTCTACAATATATTGATTTATTTGACTGAATAAGAAGTTATATTTGTTATAAAATCTTGCTAAAACAGTTGTTACGATTTGCGTAAACAAACATTAGCATTCATGTTTCCCGTAAATGGCGGTATCACAACTCAATCAAATGTTGTATTTACTTCAATCAACAATCGCAACTTCAAGACAAACAGTTCTAATACAGTTCAAACAGTCTCATTAATATTTGTAAATGCACACAGGGTGATCTACAAATAATCATTGATTTACAAATGTGTTCAGATATCCACAAATGCAAATTTCATATCTGTAACTTGTAAACTGGTCTTTGCAAATAATCTTGTATTTGCAAATATAAAACTTAATTTGTAAAAAAAAAATTACATTTGTAAAACTGGAAATTGTATTTGTGAATTGAGTTTCAGCATTTGTGGATCACCAATTACACGCATTCATCGCTTTCCTCTACGACGTCATTTTGAGACATTCTCTTCGCGAACACAGATCCACAAACAACTACTGATTCACAAATACACACGCACACTGGATATCCACTAGATGGCAGTGTGGTTCCATTCATTGATGTGGCAAGCTGAATTAGTTTTTAAAATTATGTGTCCGCAGATTTCATCATGGGAAAGGGGGCGGGGGTGTTAGTGTTGTGCTCTTTAACGGCGTGGTTCAAATAAGCATATTAAACAGCATTGCGCCTGTGTGTGCTCCGTGACACAGACATGCTGCAAAATTCTTCTTTTAAAAACTTGAAAGTTCTAAAAGTTGCTACATTTAGCTAAGTTTCGCACAGGAGCCACACAGCGTCACCGCAGCAACCAACCAGTCCCGCTTTACGACAACTGTCACAACAGCCAGGCTCCGCGGATCCGAGGAAACTGATTTGTATCTGTAACACACAGATCAGCGTCCGCGGACTTATAAAACATGCATTATGTCGTAAAAAAAAAAAGAACGCTTTGCGATAAGCATTTTAAATACTCAGTAACGATCACGATTAAAGAGTCATCCGGGAGCATATAGTTTCAGCCACATCGGTGAATGGAACCACACTGCCATCTAGTGGATATCCAGTGTGCGTGTGTATTTGTGAATCAGTAGTTGTTTGTGGATCTGTGTTCGCGAAAAGAATGTCTCAAAATGATGTCACAGAGGAAAGCGATGAATGCGTGTAATTGGTGATCCACAAATGCTGAAACTCAATTCACAAATACAATTTCCAGTTTTACAAATATAATTTTTTTTTACAAATTTTATATTTGCAAATACATTATTTGCAAAGACCAATTTATAAGTTACAAATATGAAATTTACATTTGTGGATATCTGAACACATTTGCAAATCAATGATTATTTGTAGATCACCCTGCGTGCATTTACAAATATTAATGAGACAATTTTAACTCCATACTACCTGGCTATACCCACCCGCCGTGCATAAACAAATGACGTCATAGCGCGCGCGCAGCCCAAGAACTGTCCGCAGATGGGGGAAAATAAAACTAAAAAGCCAAGAAGTGTGTGTTGGTCCCAATATGGATATTCCAGATGATTATCTCATGGATAGTACAACAACAGCAGCCATGAGCAGCCGGCTTGATGAGGATGCGCTGCCTAATTTGGAGAGCAGCAAAGTTAAAGTGCGCCAACTTTTTATGTACGCGTTACGTGTTGTGTATCTCAGTAAAAAGTGATAATAATGCAAATAACATGCTGTTGTCATGCGGTATGCATTTTCTGAGTCCCTCCATCCACGCCCAGTCACCCGCAATGACAGATATTTGCCCTTGTCTAACTTGGGTGAATATCTGTCATTTTGGGCAACTGGTCATGAACGTCGGGCCTTTGAAAATGCATACCGCCCTCCAAAAGCATGTAATTGTATTAATACCGCTTCATTTCACAGAACAATACATAAAATTCATCGAGAAACAATAATATAACGGGTGGTTTTGATCCTCGTCATAAACTTAAACAAACAACGATGTTCATTTTTCCCGGAAACAGCGATCTCTGTGTGCGCTAATATGCTCTGCTTTTAATAATTCTACAACTCTTTCACACTAAATTTGCTAAGAATGGAAGAACAGACACCCAACCTTTGATATTTTAATAGGACATAAATTTGAAGCCTGTAAAACATTGTCAGTACATGTACAGATTCCACCACCGCCGTTCTATTCCCGATAGACCTTTATACAGGAAGAGCTAGCGGGACCTAGTAAAAAAAAAAATACTAACCTCCTTGGATAAAACTCTGCATGGACAAATACCCCCAAGTGGTCAGCGATAAATATGATAGTTTTGTGAACTGTCTCCGTAAAAGAGCTAAGAATGCATTAAAATTCAGTTAACAGCTGCTGATTGGCTCGTCTGTATTTAACGCTAAAGGACGGCATATCAATACCAGTCTGTTTGACAGAGCTACAATGCAGCCATCCAGGCCTGTAGAGGGAGCCTAAGTGCAGGATGTTCTGCATTGTTTGCTCCTTTGGTAAACAATCTGAAAGAAAATCTGCTGACCCCTGTTGAGCCCTCTGCTCACAGATTGATTCACTCTGGGAAAATGAGCCACCCGGGCCATTTGGGCCACTCAGGCCATTTTGTTGGCTACCAACGGCGGCAGAAGGAGTGTGTGCGAGACCTGCTGGCGAGATGCAGACACCACCACAGTCACTTCAATAAAACCGCACGCAGTCGCCAGCACTATTTGCCCCCCCCCCCCATCAACACACACCCTGCCCCGCCCCTTCCTGCTGTATGTCAGGCAGATCTTGCTCTCAAACAAAACTGCACAACCAAAGCATGTGTTCGCCAGGCTGGAGCTATTGCATGTGAAGAATTCCTTCCTAATGACCGTGTGTGTGCAGCTGTCAGCTGTGAAACATTAAATATTGAACAGGCCAAGGAGGATGTGGGGGGGGGGGCTTTGCACTGGATGGCCCGCATACTTCACCATGTTCCATTACGGTGTCACACTTCGACATGTTAGCAGCGTGTGATCACCTGCAGGGGAGCCGTGACACTTTATTCATTTTAATGGAAGCTCCTCCACTTTCTGCGCAGGAAAAAAAAAAAAAAACAACAACAAAAAGACAGCAAGCTGCTATATAATAGATCCTCAAGTGTATTTTCTGCAAACAAAAATAATCAATTTCCATATATTCATCTGTTAAAATGCAATTAGCCGTAACAGGGGTGTGTTTATCTTACCGGCGCTGATTTCCCACACGGTGATATCAACTTGTGAAAATATTTGCCTGATGACTTTAATGAAGGGTGAAATTTGTAATTCATTCCTGACGAAGAGCTCGGCACGGCTTTAGAGTGGCGGTGAAGGCGGCGTCCGGGGGGCATTACGCCGCTACATAAATCACTCTGACATAAGGACCGAGCTAATTATGTAAGCCGAGGGCGCTACTCGCACCGCGGAGAAAAATCACAAATCCAAAGTGTGTTGTAATTAAACGTGAACACGGCGACAACAGAAACAAACCAGTTTTGGACATGAGTTTATGTGCACACCTTAGCAAAAAAAACAAAAAAAAAAAAACAAAAAGAGTTCAACTCTGTTTTCCTCGACTTTCAATTTCAGAGACAGTTTGTGTTCAGTTGGTTAGAAAGTTGACTTTATGTGCATATGAAGTTATTTGTAGAATAATGGAAATGATTTAATTGCCTTTTTATTCTCTGGAGTTAGTTGACCTGGACTCGGTTCCAGGTCATGCGACCTGTCTGTCTTCTTGGACAAACAGTGTTGGGCTGTTACTCAATAAAAGTACTATAATACACAGTACTCATTACTTTTAAAGATGTACTCACTCTACCTCGTGTCTGTGAGAAAGAACTCGATACTCAGAAACAGATTGTAGACAAACATTACAACAAATTCTTATTGTCATCAGGACGTCTCTCTATTGATCTGTCTCTCTCTCTGTCTGTCTCTGTCTGTCTGTCTCTCTGCATCTGTCTGTCTGTCAGTCATAAATGTTCGTGTACGTGTTTTAGAGTCACGTCTTTGTCCTTGGTAGACTGTTTTTTCAGTCGTGTTGATGGCGTGCCGTCTTAATGGAGGATGATTAAAGGTGCATACATGGACATCTATCTATCCATGTATGCACCTGTCCATTTTTTGCACTTTTGCATCTTTAAGTGATCCATGGTTATTAATGCACCACTGTTTAAAGCCTTTGCCTCACAGCGAGAAGGTCATGGGTTCAATTCCCGTGGCCTTTCTGTGTGGAGTTTGCATGTTCTCCCCATGTGTGCGTGGGTTTCCTCCGGGTGCTCCGGTTTCCTCCCACATCCAAAGACATGCGGGTTAGGTGGATTGGGATCTTTAAATTGTCCGTAGGTGTGTGTGTGTGGGTGTGTCTGTGTTTGTTTGTCTGTTTGTGGCCTTGCAACAGACTGGCGTCCTGTCCTGGGTGTACCCCGCCTCGTGCTCTATGGCTGTTGGGATAGGCTCCAGCCCCCCGCGACCCTTAAATGGACTAAGCGGTAGAAGATGAATGAATGTTTAAAGCCTACGGAGCATTTTAGAGAAGAACTTTGGTGCACAGACACGCGCATGCTTATTTCGGACAGTTCTTAAAGCAAGATACTTAACAAAAGTAACTAACAACTTACATGTGCAGAAGGACAACATGGGAATGAACAAACGTTTTTTTATTCAATACATTTTGTGTCCAACTTTATCTGACTTTTATTCCACGAACACAAACGCCACCCCTCAATACGCCACAGAAATGTGCAATAGTGTGAAAAAGTGTTTGCCTCCTTGAGCTTTTTACATGTTAGAAATTTTTTAGGACATCAAAAAACAAAACAAAAAAATTCAGGCTTTGTATATTAAAATTTCTAAAATTATGCCCTTTACACTCACAGTGAAAAGTAATCTCTACATCATGAATTAAAAGAAATAAAAATCTAAAAGCCAAAATCATGGTGTGAATAAGTAAGTGCCCCCTTTACAACCCCTGGCAAAAATTATGGAATCACCGGCCTCGGAGGATGTTCATTCAGTTGTTTAATTTTGTAGAAAAAAAAGCAGATCACAGACATGACACAAAACTGAAGTCATTTCAAATGGCAACTTTCTGGCTTTAAGAAACAGTATAAGAAATCAAGAAAAAACATTGTGGCAGTCAGTAACAGTTACTTTTTTAGACCAAGCAGAGGGAAAAAAATATGGACTCACTCAATTCTGAGGAATAAATTATGGAATCACCCTGTAAATTTTCATCCCCAAAACTAACACCTGCATCAAATCAGATCTGCGCGTTAGTCTGCATCTAAAAAGGAGTGATCACACCTTGGAGAGCTGTTGCACCAAGTGGACTGACATGAATCATGGCTCCAACACGAGAGATGTCAATTGAAACAAAGGAGAGGATTATCAAACTCTTAAAAGAGGGTAAATCATCACGCAATGTTGCAAAAGATGTTGGTTGTTCAGTCAGCTGTGTCTAAACTCTGGACCAAATACAAACAACATGGGAAGGTTGTTAAAGGCAAACATACTGGTAGACCAAGGAAGACATCAAAGCATCAAGACAGAAAACTTAAAGCAATATGTCTCAAAAATCAAAAATGCACAACAAAACAAATGAGGAACGAATGGGAGGAAACTGGAGTCAACGTCTGTGACCGAACTGTAAGAAACTGCCTAAAGGAAATGGGCTTTACATACAGAAAATCTAAACGAAAGCCATCATTAACACCTAAACAGAAAAAAACAAGGTTACAATGGGCTAAGGAAAAGCAATCGTGGACTGTGGATGACTGGATGAAAGTCATATTCAGTGATGAATCTCGAATCTGCATTGGGCAAGGTGATGATGCTGGAACTTTTGTTTGGTGCCATTCGAATGAGATTTATAAAGATGACTGCCTGAAGAGAACATGTAAATTTCCACAGTCATTGATGATATGGGGCTGCATGTCAGGTAAAGGCACTGGGGAGATGGCTGTCATTACATCATCAATAAATGCACAAGTTTATGTTGATATTTTGGACACTTTTCTTATCCCATCAATTGAAAGGATGTTTGGGGATGATGAAATCATTTTTCAAGATGATAATGCATCTTGCCATAGAGCAAAAACTGTGAAAACATTCCTTGCAAAAAGACACATAGGGTCAATGTCATAGCCTGCAAATAGTCCGGATCTTAATCCAATTGAAAATCTTTGGTGGAAGTTGAAGAAAATGGTCCATGACAAAGCTCCAACCTGCAAAGCTGATCTGGCAACAGCAATCAGAGAAAGTTGGAGCCAGATTGATGAAGAGTACTGTTTGTCACTCATTAAGTCCATGCCTCAGAGACTGCAAGCTGTTATAAAAGCCAGAGGTGGTGCAACAAAATACTACTGATGTGTTGGAGTGTTCTTTTTTCCTGATATCATAATTTTTTCCTCAGAATTGAGTGAGTCCATATTTTTTTCCCTCTGCTTGGTCTAAAAAAGTAACCGTTACTGACTGCCACAATTTTTTTTTCTGATTTCTTATAGTGTTTCTTAAAGCCAGAAAGTTGCCATTTGAAATGACTTTAGTTTTGTGTCATGTCTGTGATCTGCTTTTTTTCTACAAAATTAAACAACTGAATGAACATCCTCTGAGGCCGGTGATTCCATCATTTTTGCCAGGGGTTGTAGTATAGCACATGTAAACCATCACTTTTACATCCAGTTTTCTTCAGACAAGTCAGGGGATGGATACATGAACATTCCCAAGACACTGAATATGTATTGTGTCTTTACATGAATTATGAAGAAACACAAACATTATAGCACTCTGTGGAAAATCTGTGTGGAGTAGACAGTTCCCAAAATCTGAGTGACTGTATAAGAAGGTGAAGAGTGAGGAAAGCCACCAAGACAACCCTGAAGAAGTTATAGACTTCTGTGGCTGTGATTGAAGAAATTGTGCAAAGTGCAAGTTTTGTGTTTTACATCACTACTCATGTCTTCATAGTGGAGTTACACAGAGAAGAATTTTCTTTCAACAAAACAGATCAAATTTATGCTCGATTCTTCAATGTGCCTTCTGACAAATTATAGTTGAACTTTCAAGTATTTTTTAAAATAAAAACCTTCTCTATACCACTTCATTATGAAGCTGTATAACTGGTGATGCAAAATTCAAAACTTGTACTATGTGACTGTAATGTGATTACAGCAATGCGTTAGTTTGTAACGCGTTACACACACATTTCATCTTGTATTGAACTAGCATCCCACTGAGAGTGACTCGTGGACTGTGTCTCAATTTAGGGCTCAATCTTTCAAAGGTTGTGCTCTGAAAAGATCTGGCCTTCTGAGACCACATAGTCTGAGCCAACCTGTCTGAAATGAGACTTACTTCTTATTTACCATGTCAAATTTTCATAATAGAGCTCAAATGAAACCATCAAGATGTGCTTGTAGTTTAGAGTTACAGGTTTAATTCAAGGCCCTCAATATTTTATAGAAAAAGAAACAAGTCCAACATCGGTTCCACGGCCTGTTCTTTCTGTGTAAAGTGGATGAGAGGCTACAACTCCTCCTGGATGGCACCCCAGCCCATTGGAGGTGACTTTCCCAGTCAAAGCCAGTACCCATTCACAGTTGGGGGGTGGTGGGTGCAGATGGAGTGTCTTTATCCAAGTACACAGACACATAGAATTACCGGGAAGTGAACCGAAGTTTACATATTGGTAGTCCAACATTGATCTCACTGATCTATGCACCCTAGGCAGTAAGCCCTACGTTGGCAGTAAGACCTAGTTCAGGCCTGAGGCCCACTGGTGCCTGTGTTTACCCCCGGAATAGATAGAGTGAAGTGGATGAGAATCTATGTTGTGGGCTAGATGCCAGTCCATTGCAGGTTACTTCCCCAGCTAAGCTAAGGTTGGTGCCCATTTATAGTTGGGTGGTCTGTAGAGCTGAAACAACTAATCGAGCTAATCGATTAAAATCGATTATTAAAATAGCTATCAACTAATTAAGTCATCGATTAGTTGCTAAATAACTGTTTTACTGCAAATGTTTCATTTCTTCCATATAATCAACCGAGCTTTGCTTTGAATCTTGAACCAATGAAGGAGTGCTTCGAGCTGCTGCTTCGTTGGTTTCATTTATTTTATTTCGCTTTATCTTAATTTTTCCCCACTAAAACCCTAAAGAGCATATGTCTGTGAGGAATATTTACCTTTTTTATGTTAAACTGACCTGTTATGGTCTTCTGAAACAGTTGATAGATGTATTTTGTGCTAATGCTGATGCTAACACGTTAGCATGTCTATGGCGTTTTCAATGTTAAAGTTAGCATTAAGCTGCTGGCATTTCAGCATGTTTGTGCATTTGTCTGTATAATAATTAATGGCTCAGCGTTTGTTGTCGTAAAAAGAGTCAAATGTATTACAAATTATAATATTTTTAATTTTATTTTATTTATATATTAATAATAATAGTAATAATAACTAATAATGCTACAATACAATTTCAGAGAAAGAGACATGAGTCACATGTGTCATTGTGGAATGACCACATAGTTTACAAGTTATACAGAGAATGTTGCACATATGAGTCAGGCTACAGTTTTTGATTTAGGTTTTATAGTTAACTGGTTATGCTAATTGCTCATTTGCAGCAACAAAAATATCTCTTTTTTCACCATATATTTTATAACATTTATATGTTTCATTGTTGTTTTATGGCAACTCAGCACTTTGATAAAGCAATGCCATTTGAACTAATTACTTTTGTTCTTTATTATTTTATATTTCAACAGCCACGGGACATTTGACAATTTGTTGATTTTCAAGTATTTTAAGTTTTCAAATAATGTTCTGTTGTTAAATAAAGTGATGGAAGGAGAGAAAAAATTGTTTCCCTGGCACATTTAAAAAAAAAATTCCCTGCTAATCTGATTAATTGATTAATCGTGTCGAAACCCCACCAGATTCATCGATGATCCAAATAAGTCACGTTTGAAATGGGACAATGCATATTAATGAACATAGTTTCATGTAAATATGCCGGATTGTAGCAGGATGCTAATTTCCATCCATAGTCCCAGTAACATAGAAACAGACTAAGAACACACAACATACCAAAACAAATCAATCATGACAGAAAACAATTAAAACTGAATATACCTACAAATATTTACAAATTCAAAGTGGCAAATATTTGTATGTACAGTAGTGTTCAGAATAATAGTAGTGCTATGTGACTAAAAAGATTAATCCATTCATTTGTTCCATTGAGACAACAACTTTCACATCATAAAAAGCAACAGGAAGAAAATCTTGTAAACCTGCACTTTGCACAAGCAAATGATCCACAACATCAACATACTGTATATTCGATTTTAATAAATAATCGTTTGTTTAATCATCATTTAAATAATCATTTGTTGAAGCCCTAGTGGACTGGGACAATACAGATCATGTCTTGTCTAAGGACCAGACAGCATGAAGGACACGCCTGGAATTGACCTCTGGTCTGTAGTAGTCCACTCCTGTCCCGCAGAGCCACCAATACTGCCATCAGCTGCACTAAAGTATGTTTTGGTCCTGTTGAGATAACATGTAGACTCTGAAATCATGTGCAGTGATGATGCCAACTTTGCAGTTGGCGTCATGGTTGCTGCATGTTTACATACACAGTCATGCAAATTGTCACCGACTGTAACTTGCCATCAACCTGAAGACAAATTGTCCTCTGCATGTCATAAAACCTACTCCTGGTCGCCTCTGTCTATGTAGGCACTCTCTTTGAATTCACAGAGCTCAATGCATGCTGTGTCGCACTCTTTGTTTCCATTCATTCATTCATGTTTTTGGGTGCCTTGTTGTATTTCATTCTGTCTCACTAATACCTCTCACCGCAGTTGGAGAGGACCAACAGTCGGCGCTATCACCTAAAAAAAAGCTGCGTAACGGAGGCATGAGAAGCTCCCCGAACTCCTCACCCAAGATAATGAGGTAGGATCTTGCTTGTCACATATCTGAATGCATCTTGAGTAGGGGTGTAACATTCAACAAATACAAGATTTAGAAAAAAAAAAAAAATCAATTTTAAAGTAATAGATACAATTGCGCTAAATGTACTATGAACTGGTAGATGACCTGATTAAAATGCTATAAATCAGTAAAATTAATCTTGTTTGTTTCAAGGCTCTCAAGAGAGCCTGTTCAACATTAACTTTATGAGGTAAAACCAAAATCAGCATCTCCAAAAATGTATAACAGATAAATTTACCTGTTTGAAATTTATGTTGGGTTCACAGTTGGTTAATACTGTCATACTGGTTCAGGATGTGAAAGTTATACTATGCTATTTATGCTAAGCTAACAACAGCTAGCATCCTCATCTGGGTTTCTTCTAGCACTGGGGCCTGTACTACGAAGCGGGGTTACTGGCTTATCAGGGTAATCTCGGGAGTAAGTTGATGACGTGTGGAGTAACTTCCCGGTTAACCCGTACTACGAAAGGTGGATAGGTTTCGATCGAGGCATGCTGCCACGGCAACTTACGCTTTGCGCCAAACCTGCTCCAAGCAGGTTATGTTCTAGGATTAGCGTGAGGTTCTCGCTTACCCACTCCCTTTATAATTACCGTCCATCCACCTGCATCACTCCAAAGACAATGCCGGCCTACCTGGATGATCCGTTTGATATTGGAGCACAAATTGTGAGGGGCTCTCTTCGCAGGGCGAGGGTTTTTAAAGACCGCCGGAATCCGCTGACATACCCGGACGATATTCTCTATGAATGATATAGATCCTCAGCCGAGGGAATTCGTTATCTTTGTCAGCTGATCGGCCAGACGTCTGTAACATCACCCATCGTACACTGTAAAAAAAGACTGTTGTTTTTACAGGAAAACTCTGGCAGCTGTGGTTACCACTGTAAAAAATACAGCAGTTAAATGTACAAAAACAGAGAGCTCTTGTTTGTAGATTTAAGAGTTCTTTTAATGTGAGTCAGCCGTGGTTCATTCACTGTAAATCCATATGCATATTATGTCTGTAATGTTATCTACTGTGCTGCTGTATGTTTTACAGGAATTCACTGGTAACCACAGCTGCCAGCGTTTTCCTCTAAAAACAAATCGTTTTTTACAGTGTAGCAATGCCCCGACGATCGAGCAGATAATGTGCCTTGCGCTTAGATATTCTGCCAGTGGACAATTTATGTATTCCATCGGTGATGCTGAACATCTGAGCAAGAATTCTGTATGTCGTATGATTCGCAAGGTAGTACTTGCTCTATCTAAACTGTTGGATGCATTTGTCGTTTTCTCTGGCCATTTATCCGCAATGCAAATCAAAGAAGGTTTTATGCAATTGCGGGTAATTACTAATATCAAAATAGGTCTAATGCATGTCCATTAATTAGGCGAAGTGGGGCTTATCAAGCTATGAATATAAACCTACTGTTCTGAAGGATGTTTTTATATTTCATCTTCACCTGCTGCCAGGTGCGTTTGGCACTGCTGTTGCATCTGAAATATTGACAGGATTAGGAAAAGCAATCATACAGTCAAGGTAGTCTATTTAGGAAACATTAAATTAACCTAATATTTATTAGGAGGCCTATGCCCACTTCTGAATTGTGTTGCATCTGGGCGTAATTAATGAAAGAGGGGCATTTTTCTACACATATCAGACATTCCACAGCATGACAGATTTGGAGAACAATTACGCATTTACCCGATCAGCAATACGTTGCCAACAAGCCTGTCTTGCTTTATTGGCAGACGATGTGTTCGATTTCCCCCTTAACGTTAATTTAAATTCCTTGTAGCTCCGCATAATAATCGTGCATTCTTCTTCGGTAAAGTAAGGTGGCCGCACCATCATTGAAAAATGGTGACGTGTGCTGCAACTCGCCCCTTTTATGTGAACGTGCACATACTCCACTTAGGTTAACACAGGTTCAACAAATCAACATCTTATTCACCGTCGTAGTACCGATTAATGCCACTTGAGGGAACCAGGTTTTGTCAACCCCGGTTTAAGAGGTTGACCCTGGGTTACATCTGAGTAAGTTAACCCCGCTTTGTAGTACAGGCCCCTGGTACCACAGTCTCTTATACAAAGAGACTGGTAGCGTGTTTATGAAAACATGGCTGTGATTGGTCCATCTGATACATCGGCTGCTATTGGCTATCACACCACGCTCTGTGACTGGCTGTGGCGTAACTGCCGAAAATGTGAAAAACAAACTGAAAGAGTTGAAAAGTGAGACAAACTAGTTGCAAAATGTCACAAATGTTGGGGATGGGAGTTTATCTCACCCCTGTCAAACCAAAATGGAAACCAGGTATTTGCTTTGTGTGTCTGGAATTCGCACGGCAACTGAAAACATTTGGAGGTTTGAAACGTAAACAAAGGCTGCAGCCAATCAGAGAGCGCCATGTCTCAGCCAGTCAGCAAATTGTCAGAATCCTGACTAAAAGTCACGTGACCAAATAACCCGATACCGACTCCTTTGCTTTGGCTGGAGGAGTGGAACCAACTTAGATTTCTTCTATGTTGCTTTTTCTGCTACTGTAGTTCCCTGGTTCCCTGGTTTTTAATAAAATATGTGTTTGGAGGTAAACAAAAACACACTTTTGCTTTGTATGTAATATACCGTAACCATGTATGCCAACTGCTGGACTTGTCTGGCCTTGATACAGGGAATAATCTTATCATGCATGCTGGAAAATAGGAGCAGGTGTGGTTGAAGTTGTACATATCTTGATATGAGAATGATAGGAATGTCTTTAATTTCCAAAGCCTAGGTCCGATGGCTGCCAAAGCCACCACTGCTTGTTATACACTTATTGTTTCAACTGCATGCATAGTATGTCTTCCGGAGATGTTAAACCAAAATGTCTGTGCTTCCTGTCATGAGATTTGAAAGTAACAGCCACAGACTCAAGTTCTTAAACAGTCCTGGCATTAATGACAGTAGCAGCCAGTAACGGAGACTCTAAGGATGGCTAGCCTCAGGCTATTATTCTATTGTTGGATCCCTTGGAGCCCCTTTCAGCATGGAAGACCACAGATGATAGGCATCATCAAAATCAAAGGCGAACTCCAGCGCTACCTTACTTTTATCTTGTCCCTTAAAATTACATGTGTTTAGTGATTTTGATTTGAGATAATCCTCTTATTCTATATGAAGCTATTACAGGGACGACATTAGTAATAGATGTCATTAAGTGCTACATTATAAGAAAGGCATCCAGCAAGGAAAACAAACAGCCTGAGATACAGTATGTCAAGTCAAAAGAGAGTTCTAACTGAATTAAAGATGACAGATTATTTTATTTTCACATTGTTTACATGGTTGCTATACATCTGAGATTAAAAAATTACATTAACAAATACCAGTATTGTTTGATTTAGCCTGTTAGCCCTAGCTAGCTTGACAGTTTGGTGATAGGTAGGCATGCTTGGGCCTCATAAGGCCCACACAGATGACACTGGTTTTGCCCACGCTCCGCCTCTTTACCCTTTTATGGGTTGGCCAGGGGTAAGGTGGACTCAGACACTGCCACGGTGGCGACATATATACAACCCAAATTCCAGTAAAGTTGGGACGTTGTGTGAAATGTAAATAAAAACAGAATACAACAATTTGCAAATCCTCTTCAACATATATTCAAATGAATACACCACAAAGACAAGATATTTAATGTTCAAACTGATAGACTTTTTTGTTTTTGTGCAAATATCTGCTCATTTTGAAATGGATGCCTGCAACACATTTCAAAAAGGTTGGGACGGAGCAAAAGACTGGAAAAGTTGATGAATGTTCAAAGAACACCTGTTTGGAACATTCCACAGGTGAACAGGTTAATTGGAAACATTGGGTATAAAAGGAGCATCCCCAAAAGCCTCAGCCGTTCACAAGAAAGATGGGGTGAGGATCAACACTTTGTGAACACCTGCGTGAAAAAATAGTCCAACAGTTTAAGAACAATGTTTCTCAACATTCAGTTGCAAGGAATTTAGGGATTCCATCATCTACAGTCCACAATATAATCAGAAGATTCAGAGAATCTGGAAAACTTTCTACATGTAAGTGGCAAGGCCGAAAACCAACATTGAATACCCATGACCTTCGATCCCTCAGGCGGCACTGCATTAAAACCGACATCATTGTGTAAAGGATCTTACTGCATGGACTCAGGAACACTTCAGAAAACCATTGTCAGTTAACACAGTTTGTCACTACATCTACAAGTGCAAGTTAAAACTTTACCATGCAAAGCGAAAGTCATACATCAACCACATCCAGAAACGCCGCCGCCTTCTCTGGGCCCGAGCTCATTTGAAATGGACAGATGCAAAGTGGAAAAGTGTGCTGTGGTCTGATGAGTCCACGTTTTAAATTGTTTTTGGAGATCATGGATGTCATGTCCTCCGGACAAAACAGGAAAAAGACCATCCAGATTGTTACCAGTGCAAAGTTCAAAAACCAGCATCTGTGATGATATGGGGGTGTGTTAGTGCCCATGGCATGGGCACTAACACATCTGTGATGGCACCATCAATGCTGAAAGGTACATCCAGGTTTTGGAGCAACACATGCTGCCATCCAAGCAACGTCTTTTTCAGGGACGTCCCTGCTTATTTCAGCAAAACAACGCCAAGCCACATTCTGCACGTGTTACAACAGCACGGCTTCGTAGTAAAAGAGTGCGGGTACTAGACTGGCCTGCCTGCAGTCCAGACCTGTCGCCCATTGAAAATGTGACGCATTATGAAGCACAAAATACGACAACAGAGACCCCGGACTGTCGAACAACTGAAGTCATACATCAAGCAACAATGGGAAAGAATTCCACCTGCAATACTTCAACAATTAGTGTCCTCAGTTCCCAAACTCTTATTGAGTGTTGTTAGAAGGAAAGGTGATGTAACACAGTGGTAAACATACCGCTGTCCCAGCTTTTTTGAAACGTGTTGCAGGCATCCATTTCAAAATGAGCAAATATTTGCAAAAAAAACAATAAAGTTTATCAGTTTGAACATTAAATATCTTGTCTTTGTGGTGTATTCAACTGAATATAAGTTGAAGAGGATTTGCAAATCATTTTATTCTGTTTTTATTTACATTTTACACAATGTCCCAACTTCATTGGAATTGGGATTGTAATAAAAGCACAGAAATGATTAAAGCAATCACCTCTAAAGTCACATGTGTATCCCAAATCTGTCAGTAAAGTAATTGATCCTATCTGCAATGGCGCAATGACAACCTATCTGAAATTAACGCTATTTTCATAGGTTCTTCGATGGGTCATAAGATGCATCTAATTGTGGGATGTCACAACGCATTTGGTCACTTTGGACTGTATCGTGACACACGCGTCATGTCTGCTTCAGTGGCACTAAGACAATTGGCAGTGCAGGATAGTGACAAGCCGTCATGGCTGACAGTGAGCGATAGCCATCCTGGCAGCGCTCTGCCTCACCACTCATCTCTACAAGGACAAACTGAAGTGACAGCGGCTCCACTGCGTGAGTGCTGAAGCAATCAACTCCTGATGAAATATTTAGCTGAGGTGTAAGGCCACTAAATGCTTTCACTCTTATTGGAACTTGCTCTTCTTTTTCATTTTAAAAATAAGCTGCTGAACACAACTTTGTCCATTAATGTTCTGGTTTCACTCCTGAAGTGTTTACAGAAACGTGACAAGGAAGCAGCTGATTCCTCACATTCCCAAATAGTGGGGCGGCACAGCAAAACAACTGTTCAGTTTGTGATAAAAGCATGGAATTTGGCACACATATTATAAATTAACTAATGTTTATTTTCAGATCTGGAGCCATCCTGGAGATGACATCTAATGAGCTACAGGGGGTCAATAAAGAATTACACAGGGTCAAAATTTTAAAATGCTCCAATCATGTTGAAAACTATACCACATTATTTGTGTGATCATAACAATTCTAAAAAGGTATAGTTTGGACTATCTTTGACTGAATGTTCTGGAGTTATGGGGTAAAAACAGCAAAAATGGTGACAGAGGTCAGTTTCAGTTTGTACAGGGGTCAAAAGTTAAAGTTGCTCCAATTCTGGTAAAAATTGAAGCAAATTATTGGTTGAAATAATGGAAGTTTTAACTGTGTTGAATGCTTGGTCTCCAAAGTAAAGGTCAAACAAGGTTGACGTCCATTGGATTCTATACCGTCTGACATATGTTACCCCGTAACATGATAACTAAGCATGACAGATGGTGCAAAAATGCTATTAAGTCACCAAGCCTTTAAGTGAGTTTAAACTTTTAACTGTAGTTCTAGACAGGTACTGAGACCCATTCAGCCGTTGCATATCTCCAGATACGTCAGCATGAAGTAGATGAGAGGTTACAGCTCCCTGTGGAGGGAGCACGTGTTCATCACAAGTTATTTCTCCAGCCATGACTGATATTCATTTACAGTTGGGTTGATTGTAACAATGCTACAGCCAAGGCCGGGATCTCATGTGACCTTCTTCTTCTTCTTCTTCTTTGTCTTTCGGCTGCTCCCGTTAGGGGTCGCCACAGCAGATCAGTCGTTTCCATCTCACCTTGTCCTCTGTATCTTCCTCTGTCACACCAACCACCTGCATGTCATCCCTCAGCACATCCATAAACCTCTTCTTTGGCCTCCCTCTTCTCCTCCTGCCTGGTGGCTCCATCCTCAGCATCCTTCTCCCTATATACCCTGGGTTCCTCCTCTGCACATGTCCAAACCATCTCAATCTTGCCTCTCTGACTTTGTTTCCAAACCGTCCCACCTGAGCTGTCCCTCTGATATGTTCATTCCTAATCTTGTCTATTCTTGTCACTCCCAAAGAGAATCTCAACATCTTCAGCTCTGCCACCTCCAGCTCCAGGATCTCATGTGGCCAACTGAACCAATTCCATATTAGGTCTCTAAGAAAGCTAACACCTCACGGAAACACAGGATATCTGATCTTGAGGTCCTAAAGTGGTGCGCCATTCATAATCCGTGGGCCAAGCAGGTTTTCGGTACCACTTAAGGTGACAAAATGACACTTAGAATCCAGCCTCTGTGTACCATGTCCTATACAAAAATGTATGATAACCATCCCAGGGTGGTAGCTGTAGCCAGCTAGGGGTCAATGAAGAATTCCACAGAGGTCAAAATGTAAAAATGTTTCAAACATGTTAAAAACTACACCACATTATTTGTCTGATCATAACGATTCCAAAAAGGTATAGTTTGGACTATCTATGACTGAATTCTATGGAGTTATGGGGTAAAAACAACACAAATGTCAGTGCCAAAGGTCAGTTTCAGTTTGTACAGGGGTCAAAAGTTAAAGTTGCTCAAATTTCAGTAAAAAAATGAAGCAAATTATCGTTAATAGGGTTTTAAAAAGGAATAGTTTGTGCCATCTGTCATGCTTCGTTATCATGTTACGAGGTAACATATGTCACAAGTCATAGAATCCAATGTACTCACTGCCAACTTGGAAATGTGTATCCTGGACCCAGACAGCTGAGAGATGACACCAAATGACAGAGCCACATTGCACCACTTAATCAGGACTGGTGTAGTGTTCTTCAACATGGGCAGGATTAAAGCTTTGCAGAAGAAGCAAAGATGCAGAAAAGAAAACCAACCAAATACCATCCCTGGTCCTGTAGTTGGCTTGTGGCACTGTGACATCAGGGGTCATGTCTGCTTATCCAGAAATGGTCTGCTTAGTCATCAGTGGCTCCATAATCAGTTGAACTAATGTATCATTAATGGAACGTGTTCGATGCCTTGTCCTGGTAAGATTTGTCTCTGGACAACTCAGTCCATATGACAATACATTATATGTCCTTTTAAATTACACTTGCATCGACACGTTGCAATCTGAGCGGTAGAACATGTTTGAAAGGCATTGCCCTTTCTGTTTCCTGAAAGGAGATCCAGGTTTTGCCTCAGGGTACATCAGCTCGAAGGCAGACTTTCTTGGGGAGCCTGAGGGCTGGCAGTTTTAGCTGAGACTGGAATACATGCTTAACAGGTTACTTAAGATGGAATTCCTCCAACATAGTACATGGATTATGACATTTCTCCTTTTCAGAGACACATGTTTAATGTTTTAATGTTTAACAGAAAGCTGCTCTCAGTGTTTTGGATGAAAATATTTTTAGACCTGATCTAAATCTGACAAAGTTGATTCCATGCAAATAGAATTGTACTGGGCAGCACCAATACATCCATATATTAATAACAATAAAAAAAAACCTCCCTTAAAATCTGAAACCATGAAAATTTCATTTTTTGTGTTATTTTTTTCTGCTTTATTTAGAATAGAGCACTCTATCGTACCCCTGCATGTCATTGCTAATTTTCACCTGCCGCTCATTTTTATGCCCTTGCGGTCACGTTCTCTAAATCGATATACTACTGGTTCTTCTCTGGGTGTGTTGGTCAAAAAGTGAGGTATAGTTTGGTGTTGAAAATTTTGGGACCTTAGAACACCAAAATCCTGGTCTTGTAGTCCAGTAATATTGTCAGTTGGTGCTGTACAAAAAGGAAAATAGTCAGGTGCACCTACATAATGTAAGCATCTACACAACACACGTACACTCTGCCTGCACATATCATCTCCTCTCACAAAACAAAGATGAAGTAGGATGAGGGAGAAAGAAGTTATATTTTATGAGAGAATGGTCTCTCCCTGCCTATCTTCCACCTTCTCTGTCTTTCTCCCCCTCTGTCTGTCTCTCTTACTGTGCCTAAAATACATGATGGAAGTTAATTGAAAACAACTATAAAATGAAATGAGTAAACTCTTATAATGCAAATACTTCACATTGCTGCAGGCGTCTCCTCAGGGAGCTTTGGCGGCGACTAGGTGCTCTGACGAGTTGCTGCTAATCCATTACTGAGCCATACATCCTTTCATTTGAGTCCACTTAGTCTATACCAGAGAGCTCCTGCCGCACTCAAGCGGAAAAGGAAAGACAGGCGTCACTCTGACTGGTTGATCCCATGTTCAGTCTACAATACACCCCTGAATAATAAACATGTTAAACCTAAGGCTTTTGCATACAATGCCTGGATATGTCTGGCTGTTTAAATAGCAGAGTGCTCCCAGACACACCCCAAGGGGTTTGTGCCCACTGCACAAGTTGGTTTTGCATCTGCTTTCAAACTAAGGTCCACAAGCAATAATTGTTTTCAGAGCAAAATCGAAATAGTGTTGTTGTCAAATCACAAGAGCTGTGATTAATAGTGTTAATGGAAAGCTGCCCAAAGTACAAAATACAACTTTTTCCTGTTTGTGTCTGTCTAGGTTGAAACACTTTGTAATTCTGCTTTAAAATTGAATTTATCTTGCCTAGATGGCCTATGCAGGGTTTCTTGAGTTGTGTTTTCTGGGAGCCTAGGTCTAGGCCTCCAGACCCCAGCTCATTGTGCTTGGTTTGCAACTAAGGTCAATGTTGACATCCCCAAATTTGGGATATTCTAGCCCAGGTGTGGGCTATAGTTTGCCATGAAGGGCAACCAATTACCTCAGCATGTGGTTTTACTGACGAGCTTATCCACTTATGCTAAAGTCCCAATCATCTGTGAAATCAACTGCTGAGGTGACTGGTACCAAGGAAAACCTGCACCATCTTGGCCTTACATGGCCATGCCTGTGCTAGCCAGTTCTCATCATATAATGGGACTGTTGTATGGATGGATGGACTGACTGACCAGTACAAGCCAAAATGGTAAATTGTTTTCTTTCTCCTTTTAGCCACATCTGCTGGAAGTGTATTTGTTAAATGTTGTGACCAACAGAAACGTTGTTCAACCTCATGTTCCGACACTGGAAACCACTTTAGCGGTCAGTGTTCAGGAGTATTATGCTCACCGCTGAGTGTACAGGAAAAATACTGCTCTATTAAAACATTCATGGTCTTCATTTTGAACAGCAAATCTGATTGGGCAAATTGCTGAAATATTTAAAGTCAGGCCTGTTAAAGCTTTTACCGCACAGACACAACGTCACAAGCTGTATGCAGTAAGGGGGCATAATTGTATCTCGGTGCTCGTGCCGGTTGGGGCCGTGTGTGGGCTGCTGTCTCCTTCCGCTTGGCTGCTGCTGCTGATGTCACTGTGGCTAAATGACGTGGACACTTCATCTACGTGTCTGCAGACGGCTTTGGACAAGAAGTAAAGAGAAGAACAAAAAATAATCTGATCTAATCTGATCTATCTATCTATCTATCTATCTATCTATCTGTCTGTCTGTCTGTCTGTCTGTCTGTCTGTCTGTCTGTCTGTCTGTCTGTCTGTCCGTCCGTCCGTCCGTCCGTCCGTCCGTCCGTCCGTCCGTCCGTCCGTCCGTCTATCTATCTATCTATCTATCATAAACCTTTGTGTATGTGTTTTATGTCCGTTTTAGAGTCATGGCTTTGTCCTTGGTTGACTGTTTTTTTCCGTCATGTTGATGGAGTGCTGTCTTAATGGTGGATGATGTCACATGTCTGTCTGATGGCTCCGACTCCTTCATTAATTCCGTATGTGTGATCCTGAGATTGTGGTTGACCTTTAGAATAAACGTTCGATAATTCCTGGGTGTTAATTTGGGTGTCCTCCCTCAATGATATGAAATCTGAATGGTCCCAAGTGACTCATATATTTATTTATGTAACTGCTGAGTGGATCCTTGTCATTTGATTGGTGGCTTGTATGTCACGTGACATGGACTATTCAGACCATTTGCCATTGTGTTTCATTTTCTTTGCAATAGTTCTTTATAGTGTGCAATTTTGGTGCTATACAAAATGTGCTATTGCACCTTCTGACCGCCGTGCATGCTCACACTACCAGGGGTGGTGTTTAGCTAAACATAGTGAAGTTTGTTTTGTTGGTGGACGACGATCTGAAGGAGCTAATAGGCGCTGCTAATTCTTCTAACACAAAAAAACAAATCCACTACTGCTGTAAGCCCTCTGGAGGCATGAAGAGCTGTTAGGATGAAAAGCTGGACAGATTTCTGACATGATTTTTCGCTGGACAGAGGAACTACACAAAGTCCTTGTTTTTTTTTTTTGGAAGTACACAAAGTCGGTGCACGGCATCACGTACTACATCGTCGCAATTATTTTTGAACTGTCTGTTTTTCCAAGTTGACAGAACAATTTTGGACTCTAATTTAAAGTTTGTGTTGGACTGTTGAGCACCAGTGGAACACCAAAATGTAAGTCCCTTTTC
The DNA here is from genome assembly GCF_902500255.1 of Thalassophryne amazonica. Taxonomy (NCBI): domain Eukaryota; kingdom Metazoa; phylum Chordata; class Actinopteri; order Batrachoidiformes; family Batrachoididae; genus Thalassophryne; species Thalassophryne amazonica. Next base: position 24,207,678 of record NC_047120.1, on the reverse strand, counting down.
TGTTGTTAGAAATTAATAAAATATCAAATGACAAGGATCTGTTTGAGACGTTATATAAAACAAATGAATGTTTTTCATTCTTTCAATGGAACAAATATTTAATTTGGTAAAAGATGGAACATTCCATCTTTCACCTCATGAAATATTCATACCATTGACCTCATAAACATTCATTATTTATTACAAGTGTTTAGCGCACTTGCCTCCCAAAGAGAACATTCGCATTTCAAAGCCACCAGTGGCTAATATGCCGGGTGCATTTGGAGTTGCACCATGAAGGGCAAAACTTGTGCCAAGTCAAAATTGCGATCCACGCCAGATCTGTTGTGGCAAAGCCAAAGAGTAGTCAAAAGATTATGTAAATGCCTCCAGCCCATTGGGGCTGATTGGTAGAAACTATATATAAATGTATCTTGTACCTTTGGTGGAACTCAAGTAGACGCTCTGATGTAACTCGGGTATTGTTTGATAAAATGCAGTTGGGGAAAATTGGCTATGAACATTTTCGCCAAGGTGAATGTAAATTTATGTGAGCAACTGTAAATTGACTTCATTTTGGTTCATTTTCAACTCTATTTGGTAGAATTTTATGTTCCCCCCTACATAGATGTCCATACAACATCATCAAACCAAGAAGGCCAGTTGGCACCAAGCAACTGGTGATTCTTAATATGATTCCAAAGTACTTTTTCAGGTCAGAGGTGGGAAATATTCCAGTTCCAAGTTGTCTGGAATGCAGTAAATGGTACCTGTATACTGGATCATGCTTGTGGAAAAACAAATGGTTGTGTGACGCATGTTGCAGCTGATGCAGTGTCACAATGCCTTTATAGTAAATGGCCTTAATCACAGGGTGTGTTAATTATTCATCGTAACAGCCAGTCTCCGTAGTTGTTTGATAGCTTCCAGACAGCTGGTGGCTGGTGATCAGTTTAGTGTTTCATCCACAGTAATAGAGTGTTAAGGTTCTCTTTTCGTTTTGTGTCTTTGAGCAGACATGACCCTCTTCTGATCCCCGGCAGCGAACAGATCGACAGCATGGACGAGAACGTCAAGAAATATGACTCCACTGGGATGTTTCACTGGTGCCCGTCCAAAGACATCGAGAAGGTCATTTTGGTGGGTGGCGCCCCCTCACTCTGACATGCTCCTCCCCGCTGACAGATGTGTCAGATCACCGAGACGCGGTGTGGGATGATGTGGATGTTACACACTTTCGTGTAATGACGTGTTGAATGTGTCGTTTTCTATGTGGGGAACGTGCACACTCTACAAGTCTTGCGCTCATACATATGTCATTTTTCAAATGACCTCATCGTCTACTGCAGTCTTGTGTTGTATAACATATTTTTTAATGTGTGAATAGGCAGTTGAAAGAAAAGAAAAATAGCTTTTCTATTAAAGATGCAATATGTAGTTTAGTGGAGCAGATAACTGTAATAATTGTTCATATCTGGAAACAAGCACCAAAATTGGCACACATACACCTTAGACATTACTCTTTTGTAAAAGCACATTAGCCACCCCAATTTTCAATAGGCAGCCAGGTAGAGGTCAGTTGAAGAATTACACAGGGGTCAAAATTTAAAAATGCTCCAATCATGTTGAAAACTACACCACATTATTTGTCTCATAATGAAGATTCCAAAAAGGGTATAGTTTGGACTATCAATGACTGAATATTATGGAGTTATGGGGTAAAAACAGCAAAGATGGTGACAAAGGTCAATTTCAGTTTGTACAGGGATCAAACGTTAAAGTTGCTCCAATTTTGGTAAAACGTGGTGCAATAGTTTTGACTGTGTTGAATGTTTGGTCTCCAAAGTAAACGTCAACCAATGTTGACGTCCATTGGATTCTATGGCATGTGACAGATGTTACCCCATAACATGACAACTATGCATGACACATGGTGGAAACTATTCCTTTTTAAAACCCTATTAACTCAACCAATAATTTGCATCATGTTTTACAGTAATTAGAGCAACTTTAACTTCTGACACCTGTACAAACTAATGCTGACCTTTGTCACCATTTTTGCTGTTTTTACCCCATAACTCCAAAACATTCAGTTATAGATAGTCCAAACTATACCTTTTTGGAATAGTTATGATCAGACACATAATGTGGTATAGCTTTCAATATGATTGGAACATTTTTTTAATTTTGACCCCTCTATTTGGCCCCCAATTGAAAATTCAAATGGCTAACGTTATTTGTCTAAAATATATACCAAAAGGTATACACAGTCAAATTTTGGTGCTTGTAACCAGATTTGAACAATTCCTCTGCAAATATTCTGTTATCTGCTGCACTAGTTTACACTGACATGTAGTGGGGGATTTGAACAATTTTTTTTTAAAAGCTTGCATTATGTGTGAAGAGATTACAATCTCACCCAAAAAATGATCCATTTGCCAACTTTTTCAGTTATTTATAATCAGGTAAGATTTTGCAGGGAAATTGCTGTACGTAGGATGAGGCCTATGCTTGTCCCCACGCGTTTTTCTCTATTTATTAGAGCTGCCACAACTACTTACACATACTACTTTGGGCTATTTATTTTAATTGCTTGAAAAAAATCTACGGGTGGCAAGTTGTGGTTTTGTGCTTGTTTTAAAAAGTAGTTTCAGTGTTATATGTTGATAACATGCTAATGTTAGGCCTTAACAGGCTATATCAATATAACAATATAGTTTTGTTTCTTGAAAACTGTGGATGCTTATTTGTGTTGCCAGACCTGGTAACACTTTACCAACAAGCAAACAAACAGTTTAATTGCTGAAGTCTGCCAAACAGTACTCAGACTGACATTGGGAAAAAACTTGAGTCAACATGGGCGCGGCTTTTACCAAGTGGGACAGTCCTTCATTTGGTTTTGGGGATGAAAACGATTCTGAGAGATAAGCTAATCGAACTGAACATGTGAATATAGGCTGATTTTGTGATTTTGTCAGCTCTAATTGGGTAATGTTAGCTTGTCTACTAGCACCAATCACTTGCTATCCAGCTATAACGTATTCTGAAAATTTTATGGTCAGTACAACAGCATGAGGGCCCATGACCATGTGGCATTATTTTGGGTTAGAAAACCTCTGGCGACATACATGTTTTAGCACTTTTAAAAAAAGTCCTGGAAGTTAGGTTTGTTTCTATAGCAACACCACACAACTAACAACAAGCTTACAATGCATTCATAACAGCACAACACTCACCATTAGCATTCAGAGTCCGTCCAATCTGCTCCCATAGGTCTCTATTGTTGTAGTTCTTCATCCATCGCTAGCCAAAGGCCAAAGGGGGATTATAGGGTGGCAGTTTTCATCCGTCCGTCCATTTGTCCCAAAAAAGGCATAAGCATTTTGACATAAACTCCTCTCATATTTTTAGGAAGAATTTTGTGAATTTTTGTGACACTTGGTACCACTTTTTGTTATAGATTGGCAATATGCATATTATCACATCGTTCGAGTTGGACCCATTTTTACCAGAATTATGGCCCTTGATTCACAAATCTGGACTCTTGTCAGTTTCATGAGTGGGTGTCTGCATTCTGAAATCAACTACTCTCACATTTTGCAGAACAATTTTGTTAAACTTGGTACAAGTCCTTGTTATAGGTTGGTAATACACATATTGTAATATCGCACAAGACTGACATATTTTAGCAGAGTTATGGCCCTTGATTAACAAATCTAGACTGTGACAATTTCATGAGTGGGTGTCTGCATTCTAAAATCAACTTCTCTCACATATTTGGGTGGAATTTTGGAAACCTGGTACAATTCCTTGTTATAGGTTGGTAATACACATATTGTAATATTGTACAAGACTGACATATTTTGGCAGAGTTATGACCTTTGATTAACAAATCCAGACTCCGACAATTTCATGAATGGGTGTCTGCATTCAGAAATCAACTTCTCTCATATATTTGGGTGGAATTTTGGGAAACCTGGTACAATTCCTTGTTATAGGTTGGTAATACACATATTGTAATATTGTACAAGACTGACATATTTTGGCAGAGTTATGACCTTTGATTAACAAATCTAGACTCCGACAATTTCATGAGTGGGTGTCTGCATTCTGAAATCAACTTCTCTCACATATTTGGGTGGAATTTTGGGAAACTTGGTACAATTCCTTGTTATAGGTTGGTAATACACATATTGTAATATTGTTCAAGACTCACATATTTTGGCAGAGTTATGACCTTTGATTAACAAATCTAGACTCCGACAATTTCATGAGTGGGTGTCTGCATTCTGAAATCAACTTCTCTCACATATTTGGGTGGAATTTTGGGAATCCTGGTACAATTCCTTGTTATAGGTTGGTAATACACATATTGTAATATTGTACAAGACTGACATATTTTGGCAGAGTTATGGCCCTTGATTAACAAGACTAAAGACTGACAGCTTCATGAGTTGGTGTCTGCATTCAGAAAGCAATTATCACATACCTAGAAAAGTTATCAAAATGTAGCAAGCACAAAGCAGCATTTGCCAGTGGGGATACTGTGCTCTCAGAACGGTCTTGTTGTGATATGTTGTACAGTTCTGTTCATACGCCTGTCTTCAGCACCACAAGAATGCTGCCATGTAAAATTGAGGGGTGAGGATTGGTTCTAATCTGAAACCTAACCACTAGATGTTGCTAAAAACTACATAATGCACTTAATAAAAATACCTTTCAAAAATATTTTTTTCATTCTATTTTTCTTCATTTCCCACGCAGACACGGAACGAGGCAGCCATGACGGTCCTGAGTGGTCATGTAGTTGTGTGTATCTTTGGAGACATGAAATCCGCACTGATCGGCCTCCGAAACTTTGTCATGCCCCTGAGAGCGAGCAACTTTCACTACCACGAGCTGAAGCACATCGTGTTTGTCGGCTCCCTGGAGTATCTGAAGCGCGAGTGGGAGACGCTTCACAATTTTCCAAAAGTTTCCATTCTTCCTGTGAGTTCTAAAAAATTATACAATGACATGTGATGAATGATTTGTTGAAATTTCAGAAGTGTAATTTAAAATGTGAAACATTACCATATTTTCTGGAGTATAAGTCGCACCTTTTTCTGTATTCCAGGCTCTCTAATTTGGATTTTTGTGCATTGCTGTAGTGTACTTTTTATAACTGGCATTTATTCTTTTATTGCTAGAGTTTATTTGGTTTTAGTGTTTGTTTGATAATAATTATTATTATAAATAACAAACTTCTGATTTTTTCGTATATAAGTCACACTGTTGTATAAGTTACAGTGTTTCAAAAACTAGTAATAAAGCCACGACTTATACACTGGAAAATATGGTCATTTGGTATTTCGATTAGCTAGGTGAGACAATGATGACGACAAATTTGTATAGCATTTTTGAAATCACTATGCTAGTAAAAATGACTGTAAAACCGAGATTTGATTGATTTTATTGCATAAAAAATCTTTCATGTATGTGTGGACTCGCTGCATTTTACAGCGTGCATGCCTAGGCTTTTCCAGTTTGCAGGAATTCAAACTAACAAACTCTCCCCTCCGTTTCACCTAAAAGGGCACACCGTTGAGTCGGGCAGATCTGAGGGCTGTCAACATCAACCTCTGCGACATGTGTGTCATTCTGTCAGCTAATCAGAACAATATTGATGACGCATCACTGCAGGACAAAGAATGCATTTTGGCGTCACTCAACATCAAGTCCATGCAGTTTGACGACAGCATCGGTGTCTTGCAGGCTAATTCCCAAGGTAAGGAGCGGCCTATCATCATTCGGCATGCCCGCCTGGAAGGGACAGGGCGCTGGCACACAGAATATCCTTCACCGAGTGTTGCCTGGCTGACCTGGTGTCACTGCATTTGACAGTAAACCTTACTGACTAGTCCTCAGGTTACTGTAACAACTGGTTTCTTCACAGATGCAGTAGGTGGCAACGAGCTCAGCACTGGCGCCGACTTTCCTTATTTAAAATTTTTGGACCCCTCAGTGATTCAGTTAATCTATAAACCTTATTGTGCATCATTCCTGAATATTTTATGTTCGCATTCAGCTCCAGAGTTGAGAATGACATCTTTAGAAACCTTTTGACCTGAGGAGAAAAATATTCCTGCCAATTTCATTATTCCATTAACACACACACACGCGGGCGCGCAACCTCCTGTTTGCCTAAGTCAGCAGGAAGTGACGGATGTCACAACAGAGTGCGTGTATAAAATGTACAGCATCACTGATTTCATGTGTTCATGTGCCAGTCTGAGTAATGCAAAGAATGTCAAATCAAATTCAGTCATCCATTACTTATTTCCCATTTTGTGGCTCCGTCGTGTGTGTACTTCGTTGATGGCCGTGGACGATGTACGCAGCGGTAACAAAACATTCACATTTATTATATATGAGCTAATGCGTGACCTCGTAGTAACACACTCAGCAGGACTGGATCAAATGTGCTGATGTGCCTGTTTGTAGCCGCGGATGAAATATTGACGATTATATCAACCGCTGTGCTGTGTGTTATACGTGTGTCCGTTTAGGCTTCACACCGCCGGGGATGGATAGATCCTCTCCTGAGAACAGTCCAGTCCACGGATTAGTAAGACAGACGTCCGTCACAACCGGAGCAAATATTCCCATCATAACAGAACTAGGTACCACAGCTACTCTACTCTCTCACTTTACTGCAGTACAAGATCTTTGTTCCCATTTTGATAGCGTAGTTCTAAATGGTGGAGTATTAGTGATAACTAAATATGATGGTTTGCGAGTGAAATCATTTTTAATTCTGTCACATCCATAAAGCTGTGCCTGCCTGAAAAATAATAATAATTAATGAAAATATTCAATAAATTACAAAAATAAAGTGACAAAGAAAAATTATAATAGTAACCTAGGCTAGCCTGGTGCTTATCTATATTCTGTCGTGCACCTAACTGGTGCTCATGCATGCTGAAAATAAATGATGTCCAGCAGAAAACATGGAGGGAACCACTTTTCCAACAATTTGTCATTAATGCCTTCATCCTGAGAAGTACTTCCACCCATGGTCTGTTGTACATAATTTATTTTTAGAAGTTTTTGTTTATTTTGTTCAATGATATGTTCATCATCAAACCTTTATTTAACCAGGATAAAAAAAAAACTCACTGAGATAAAAAAAAAAACACATCTCTTTTACAAGAGAGTCCTGGCAAGTGGCAGCAACGCAGTTACAAATAAATACAAAAACACTTAGAAATAAATGCATAGACACACTTTCACTCAACATAGTTAAACAACAATGTCATCATACAAACCTGGGTCCTAAATTAGTTTAAAAACAGTGAACAGTGATAAGTGATTAAAGTCAAGGCCTCAATGCAAAAAACACTGTGCCAGTCAAGTCAATCATTGGTACTGCAATTTGTCACATCCATGACACCAGGGAACCACCTTGGGTCTTGGCAGACAACCTGTCCATTTCCACATATTTAAAATAACCACCTATTTCTTTGGGCAGCGCAGTCTCGTTTGAGGGCGGGCGCTAAAGGGGTAAAATATGATGCAGTTTTGCTTCCGGGGACAGAAACAGAGTTTTCTCTGGATTTTTGGGAAAATTACACGCAATCAAAGTGAAAATGCAAAGAAAAAGTGACAATGCGGAAAGTGGACGTGTGTTGCGGTTTGTTTATGACCTGGAGCTCTAACATGTCGAGGCGGTTTTGCAGGCGAGAGGACATAGTTACTCTGATTAGCTGTGTAGGCTAACACTCACCGACACGACGTCTCCCATTCGCCTCGTCTTGCCTTCTCCACTGGAAACCGAAAAAACCTGCACTTTCGCATCTGCTTCGGTGATTGCAGTCGAAAACAAAACACTACACCATCTTCCCGTGTGAAGTTGTGTTGTGTATGTATTGCACAACAGGAGCGGTTGTCCCCATAAGTGGTCAAATCCCATGATATCACGCAGGGTTCAAACGAGACTGTGCTGCCCTATTGATAGATGGTCTAACTAAGAAAGTATTGCATCTTCTGACAATATGGTCACTGGCTACTTCATTTGGTACACCTTGCTCATATCAGATTAGAATCTTTTGCCATCAGCACTACCCTAGTTCTTTGTAACAGAGACTGAACAAGGTGCTCAAAACATTCCACTGCGGTTTCAGTCACAACATTGTACAGCTGTTACACCATTACAGTACCGCCACCAAATCAACAAGGCATTTTTACCTGGAGAACCTCCTCTTACTAGATGTTTCATAGTTTTTGGATTGTTCTCTGTACGTCCTAGAGATTGTTGTGCAAAGTAGACCAGGTAGTTTGTGAAAATTCACACCAGCATGCCATGCTACATTAAAATTCACCTCAATCACCTTTCTTACCCATTCTGATGTATGGTTTGAAATTCAGTATATAATGTTGACCATGTGTACGTGCCCTCCCCCCCCCCCCCCAAGTCTGTTTCTATCACTCTTATGTGAGTCACTATTGTGAGTTGAACAGGTGTATCTAATGAAGGGACCAGTGAGTGTATACCAGAGGTGGGACAAAGTCACCATCAAGTCACTCTCAAATCATGAATCTGCAAGTCCCAAGTCAAGTCTCAAGTCAGCTTGCAAACAATTGGTATACAAATAATGAATGTTTGAGTTCAATGGTACGAATATTTCATGAGGTGAAAGCTGGAACAAACTATTCAACGAGGCAAAGTCGAGTTGAATGGTTTGTTCCAGCTTTTACCAAATTAAATATTCGTTCCATTGAAAGAATGTAAAAACATTAATTATTTGTTTTATATAATGGCTAAAATAGATCCTTGTCATTTGATATTTTATTAATTTAGAAACAACAGAAAAGGGACTTACATTTTGGTGTTCCACTGCGTCTAAAGTCCAAATTGTGACGTGTAGTCCGGTGATACAGTGCACTGACTTCGGACATCCATTAAAAAAAAAAAAAGACTTTGTGTAGTTCCTCAGTCCAGCCAAAAATCACGTCAGCTTTTCAGCTTTTCATCTGAACAGCTCTTCATGCATCCAGACGGCTTACAGCGGAGTGGATTTTGTGTGTGTGTGTGTGTGTGTGTGTGTGTGTGTGTGTGTGTGTGTGTGTGTGTGTGTGTGTGTGTGTGTGGTCTCACTTGTTTTGTTGTCCCATGCTTGTGCACACCTGCGCTCACACAACCGGGTCAGCGCTTGTGTGTGTGTGTGCACTTCAAAATAAATAAATAAATAAAAATAATGTGTACATCCTCAGTGCAGTGAAAAAAAAATCACGTCAGCAATTAGACCAGCTTTTCATTCTAACTTCCTGCTGACAGCCTCCAGACAGCACAGTGGATTTGCTTTGCGTGTGCGTGTATATGTGTGTGTGTGTGTGTGTGTGTGTGTGTGTGTGTGTGTGTGTGTGTGTGTGTGCGTGCAATGGTACCAAACGTATGGAACCAAATTCGCACTCTAAATGGAACCAAACTGCACTCTAAATGCAATGCAACACAAATGGGATGAATAATCCATGTCATGTGACATACAAAGCACCAATCAAATGACAAGGATCCACTCAGCCGTTATATAATGGTCATTATAACTTGAGACTTAACTTGGAAATTGCTGATTCATGACTTCAGAGTGACTTGATGGTGACTTCGTCCCACCTCTGGTGTACACAGAACCACTCAAAAGTTTGGATTTATAATGAATGAATTTTTGTAACAGTAGAGCAGCTTACTGCTGATTTTAAACAGAATTGTTCAAATGATGATACAAGCATGACACTTGGCAAGAGCATTCATATTGGGGGTACTCTTCAAAATTAACTGATGAACTAAACAAAAAAAATCATACGAACATTTTTACATTTTTCTGGGTTTTTATATTAAAAAAGCAAAAAGTTTAATATATTAACATTTACATAGGTATGTACGAGGTCTATTAGATAATAAACCGACCTTTTTATTTTTTTTTAACTATATGGATTTGAATGACGTGCGATTACACCAATCATGCTTGAACCCTCGTGCGCATGCGTGAGTTTTTTCACGCGTATCGGTGACGTCATTTCCCTGTGGGCAGGCCTTGAGTAAGATGTGGTCCCACCCTCTCGGCTGAATTCCTTTGTTTCACACGCTGCTCGAGACGGCGCGCGTTGCTTTATCAACATTTTTTCTGGACCTGTGAGGAATATACGAGTGGACACTATTCGAGAAATTAAGCTGGTTTTCGGTGAAAAGTTTAACGGCTGATGAGAGATATGGAGTGTTTCTGTCGGTGTAAGGACTTCCCACGGAGCGGGACGTCGCGCAGCACTTCCAGGCGCCGTCGTCGGCCTGTTTCGACCTGAAAATTAATGACCTAATTTAAGGCTTAATTCACCCAGGACGTCATGAGAGAACAGAGAAGATTCAGAAGAGGCCGGCATGAGGACTTTATGCGGACATTCCACTGTTTAAGGACATTTTTTAATGAAAGACGTGCGCGCAAATTCGCCGAGTCGTTTCCGTGATGACTCGGCAAATCTGTGTGCGCCGCAACAGGAAAAACACCTCCGTGTTGAAAACCATTTGTAAAATTCAGGCGGCTTTTGATGCCTTTCAACAAGTGAGTAACTGAGAAATTGTTTAACAGCTTGGGCATGTTCCAACTTGCCCGTTAAGGTTTCCAACGGAGGTGTTTTTCCTGTCGCGACCCCCCGCGGTCGGGTCCGGCCCGACATGCGACTCTGCCCACACGTTCTTTCATTACAAAATGTCTGTTAACAATCGAATGTCCGAATAAACTCCTCATGCCGACTTCTTCTGAAAGTTCTCTGTTCTCTGACGACTTACTGGGTCAACAGAGCCTGAAATGTGGAAGTTTTCAACTTGAAACGGCGAGACGCTGCCGCCTCGAAGTGCAGATCGCCGTCAGGCACCGTGGGCCGTCCTTACGGCGACACTACCAGACCAAAATCTCTCATCAGTTGTTAAAATTTTTACCGAAAACCAGCTGAATTTATCGAATGGTGTCCACTCAGTTGTGTCTTACAGTTTTGAAAAAATTTTGATCAAACAAAGCAGCAGTCTCTGAGCCATTCCTAAACAATGAAAAGATCGACGAGAGGGTGGGCGACTCCTCACTCAAAGACTGCCCACAGGCGAATGACGTAACCAACAGGCGTGAAAAAACTCTTGCATGCCCACGAGGGTTCAAGCATGTCTGATGTAATCACACGTGATTCAAATCCATATGGTTTTTGAAAAAAATAATAAGGTTGGATACTTTTGTAATAGACCTCGTAATTAATTAGTGATTGAACAGTGAAACACTTGAAATGGCATATGCTAAAATGTATATCACAAGTATCCATCCACTACATTTATTGTATTTTATATTGTAACAACTAATGTGTTGCCTGTGGGGATCCATGGGCTTTAGATTAGTGTTCATAAAATAGGTAACTGACATTTTTCAAGGCTGGTATTAAACTGTGCAAAAGTTTCTATAATGAATTGGAATGGCATGTGAGTCCAGAACCTTAGACCTCAACAGTTTTTTGAAGAACTCAACTCTTTTATTTCCTGTTAAATACTATATATATATATATATATATGTGTGTGTGTGTGTGTGTGTGTATGTATGTGTGTATATATAAAATATACAATAAAATTTATTATACAATATACATCTTTTTACTTTAAATTTGTTAATAGTAAGATATAAGAGGATTATACAGTTTCTAGAAGTGTTTTATTCAACTTCCATGTTCTAGTGTTACAAAAATAAAATAAAATAAAAAAAAACAATATATGATAATATCAAATTGCAATACATGTAGAATTACATTGAAGAATACCAGTCAATATGTATCGTATTATTGCAACCTTAATATAAACATACATGTAATTTGTGAGGTATTGTATTCTATTTCAAAATAGTTCCTGGTCTAATTTTAGACTGAATTTGAGACTGTATTAGCAGTATTGTGACCATACAGTGGAGGAAATAAGTATGTGATCCCTCACTTATTTTGAAAGTTTGCACACTGACAAACAAAACAGTCTATGATTTTTACGGTAGCTTTATTTTAACATTGATGGAAAGAATATCAAAAAGAAAATCGAGAAAATTACATGGAATGAAAAATCAAAACCAATTTGCATTTCATTGAGGGAAATAAGTAGTTGATCCCCTACCAACGATGAACAATGCTGGCTCCCACAGACCATTGACATACTCCTAATCTCAGTCAAGTCGCTACCTACATGAGAGATACCTGTCCCAAATTGTCACCTGTATAAAAATCCACCTGCCCACAGACTCAGTGACACTCCTACATCTCCACCATGAGCAAGACCAAAGAGCCAAAGAGATGTCAGGGACAAAATTGTTGACCTACACAAGGCTGGGATGGGCTACAAAACCATAAGTAAGAAGCTGAATGAGAAGGTGACAACTGTTGCTGCAATTATTCGGAAGTGGAAGAAGTACAACATGATTGTCAATTGACCTGGGGTCTCCATGCAAGATATTACCTCATGGGGTCTTAATGATCATGAGTAAGGTTAGAGATCAGCCTAGAACTACACAGGGGGACCACAGTCACCAATAAAACCATTGGTTTTACACTGAGATGCAATGGTTTAAAATCCTGCAGTGTGTGCAAAGTCCCTCTGCTCAAGAAGGTTCACATCCATGCCCACCTCACGTTTGCCAATGAACATATTAATGACTCCAAGAGAGACTGGGAGAAGGTGCTGTTGTCAGATGAGACCAAAATCGAGCTCTTTGGCCTCAACTCAACTCGACGTGTTTGGAGGAAGAGAAATGCTGAATATGACCCCAAGAACACCATCCCCACTGTCAAGCATGGCGGTGGAAGCATTATGCTTTGGGGGTGTTTCTCTTCTAAGGGGACAGGTCGGCTTCACCACATCGATGGGAAGATGAACGGGGTCAAGTATTGCAAAATCTTGGGTGACAATGTCCTTGCCTCCGCCAGGACACTGAAAATAGGTTGTGGACGGGTCTTCCAGCATGACAACGACCCAAAACATACAGCCAAGGTAACAAAGGAGTGGCTCCATAAGAAGCACATCAGGGTCATGGAATGGCCTCGCCAGTCTCTTGACCTTAATCCTATAGAAAATCTATGGAGAGAGCTGAAGCTTCGAGTTTCCAAATGCCAACCTCAAAACCTCCATGATTTGGAGATGATCTGCAGAGAGGAGTGGACTAAAATTAATCCTGAAGTGTGTGCCAACAAGGGTTTTGCCACCAAGTATTACATCATGTTTTGTTTGGCGGGTCAAATACTTATTTCCCTCAATGAAATGCAAATTAATTTTTATTTTTCATTTCATACTTATTTCCTCCACTGTATCTACAAACCAACATTTTCTCTCAAAATATTGGAAATCTCAGATTTGTTTCCCCAAAACTACATTGTAAACAGATTTGAAGACATGAGTTGTGAAATTTCATTCTCTCAGCAGTTTATTCATGTGTTAGTCCTCATAGTGGAGTTTGTTAAATGTTGCTTTTTCCCTTTTTTGACATCCTCCAGTAATTGTTTTTCTTTAACACTTGTCTAGCACCTTTAGCAAAACCAGGCAAAAAAGTGCCTGTGATTTCACTGAGTCAGGACAAAAGCAGTGGGACCAACATACAAATGATAACTGAGCTGGGTAAGAAGCATCTCTTCCTCAACTGCTTCTGGCTCCATATCAACTTTTTTTTTCGCCCCTTTGTTTCTCTCACTGCACTTTTGCAGCTCGGGTCATTCCCGCAGCATCACTTTGAGCACATTTTTCCCTTCGTTCTGGCTGAAATTGCCTGTCTTCTTTTAGCCTCTTTATCTCAAAGCCATTTTTTCTCCACTTTTGCTTTTTTTTTTTGAGAATTACGAGACCTTTTGATCTACCAGAAATCCTCATGGCTGTTTGCGGATCATTGTCTGTCAAATCACTTTCTCTGGCCTGTGCCCGCTTTCATCTGTTGATTTGACTGACGTTTATTTCTGTCCTCACAGAAGTAGCACTCCTCAAACTAAATTTTACATCGTTACTTTCTTCTCTGAGCTACTGCATGTGTTTTAGTGCTCAAAAACATCTTCAAAGAAGGTTCCGGGGGCAATAAGATAATTTTATTTGTTTTGACACACAAGTAGAAGTAATTGGAACTTCTGTCTTGGATTTACAAGACAAACAGCGACATTTTGGTGTTACGGATATTGACCTCAGGAGGACTTGGAATCGTGGTCTGCAGCTTTGACAATATGCATGGTGTCATGAGAGTGCATGGATGGCCTGGATATGGACTGTGGCAGAGGCAAGTCGGCTTCAAGGCCAAAAGCAAAAACTAACGCAGATTCTTTATATCATTACCGCCAAGCATGTCTACTTTATCCACTGAGAGGCAAAGTAGGCAGTTCCACAAAATCACAATGGTATTGTAATATTCACAGTATTGGAAACTTTAAAGCTACAGTGTGAAGGATTTAGTGTTTATTAGCATAAATGGAATGTAGCATTACAACAATTTGGTCATTAGCATGTGTTTACATATAACAATGAATCAACATATATTCATGATCTTAATATGAGTCCTTCTCAGCCACATGGGGTGTGCAGCCAGTACACTGTGAGTGCCAGTCCCAAGCCTGGATGAATGAGTAGGATTGCCTCAGGAAGGGCATCCGGCATAAAACAAGCCAATCAATCAATAAATTTAAAATAAAAATCATGCAGAGTACCAATCGAATTTCCATACTGGATCATTTGAGGCCTAGGATAACAACAACCACCAACGGTGCCGTTGCCCAACAGGGTGCCGGCGGAAATTGGGCTACTGATGGGCAAAGAGGAAGAAGAGGAGGATAATGTGTCCACAGACAGCGGGAGAAGAGGAAAAGTAGACAGGTGGAAGTGAGAGTCAGGACTTTGAATGTTGGCAGCATGACTGGAAAAGGGAGAGAGCTGGCTGATATGATGGAGAGGAGAAAGGTAGACAGTGTGTGTAAGAGACCAAATGGAAGAGAAGTAAGAGCAGGAGCATCAGCGGTGAGTTCAAGTTGGTGTACCATGGTGAGGATAGGAAGAGAAATGGTGTTGAGGTCATTTTAAAGGAAGAGTATGTTAAGAGTGTGTTGCAGGTTAAGCGAGTGTCTGACAGGGTGATGAGTGTGAAGTTGGAAATTGAAGAAGTGATGATGAATATCATCAGTGCATATGCCCCACAGGTAGGTTGAGAGAAGAAGGAGAAAGAAGATTTCTGGAGTGAGTTAGATGAGGTAGTAGAGAGTGAACCCAAGCATGAAAGAGTGGTGATAGGAGTGGACTTCAGTGGGCATGTTGGTGAGGGAACAGAGGTTCTAAGGAAGTAATGAGTAGATATGGTATCAAGGACAGGAATGTGGAAGGGCAGATGGTAGTTGATTTTGCATAAAGGATGGAAATGACTGTAGGGAATACCTACTTTAAGAAAAAGGAGGAGCACAGGGTAACATATATGAGTGGAGGAAGATGCACACAGGTGGACTACATTCTTTGTAGGAGATGCAAACTAAAAGAAATCAGAGACTGCAAGGTGGTGGCAGGACAGAGTGTACCTAGACAGCATAGGATGGTGGATTGTAGGATGACTTTAGAAGTAAAGAAGAAGAAGAAGAAGAGAGCGAGAGCTCAATAAAGGATCAGATGGTGGAAGTTGAAGGAGGAAGACTGTTGTGTGAAATTCAGTGAGCAGGTGAGAGAGGCACTGGATGGAGGGGAAGCAATTTTAGGCAATTGGAAAAGTACTGCAGATGTGAGGGAGACAGCTAGGAAGGTACTGGGTGTGACATCTGGACAGCGGAAGGAAGGCAAGGAGACTCGGTGGTGGAACAAAGATGTCCAGGAAAGCATAAGGAGAAAAAAGTTGGTAAAAAAGAATTGGGATAATCAGAGAGATGCCGAAAGTAGATGGGAGTACAAGAAGATGCGTTGTAAGGTGAAAAGAGAAGTGGCAAAAGCTATGGAAAAGGCATATAGCGAGCTGTACAAGAAGTTGAATAGTAAGAAAGGAGGAGATCGCATTGTTAGCTTATCATGTTCGCAGCATTCGCGCGGCATGTCATACACAGGTCGGACATATCATGCCACAGCACAATATGCTGCATGAAATCATCACCTGTGTCGCACCGTGGCTGAATAGCGCGATTGAGGCAGCCTTCACACCAGCGGCCGAAAGACGGCAAGTGCCCTGTGAGTGCCCATTTGACCCCTTCTTGGCCGGTGTCAGCCTAAGCCCAGGTGCCACCCATGAACATCTAACACCACTCGCGAGGCACTTAGAAAAGGCGGGACTATTCATGCAACCGGCATGATAGTAGAGTGCAGGCGACCACACTTGACCTGACTGTGCAACTGACCCCACAATGTCTAAGTGCCCCACAAGTGTGCTGTTACCAAGCAACACATGTCATGCAAGTGTGGCGCTCCCCCCCATGAACCAATATTGTCAGGTGCGGCTGAGGTCGCTGGAGTGCGATCATGGTCCATTGCAGCAAGCATCTGGACGACAGTCGACCGCTGTGCACTCGCAACTCAGCTGGAGGACATATGCCGTGCCATGAACAACATGAACAACACTCCACACAATGCACATGTGTGGGTGGGCTCTCATCCTGTCATTACATAATTACGTACAGACAAGATCACATGGGGACCGGTCAGCCATGTCTGAGTGCACACAGCACGGTGCGAACTTTCAAAGGATTCAAAGGATTCAAAAGAATTTTATTGTCATATGCACAAAAGAACATGTTCCCTGCACAATGAAATGTGTCTACTGCATTTAACCCATCCTAATTGCCAGTTAGGAGCAGAAGTTGCCATTAGGCGCCCGGGGACCAGCTCCAGATGTACATCCCTGCCTTGGTCAACAGCAGGGCTGAGCAAACCAAGACCGACCCATAACAAACGACACACACATAACACACAACACACATAGGCCGGCCCGGTACATAAACACATATAAAAAGCACACACGAGGGAAGAAAGAGAAAAAAAACCCTCATAGCCGCTGCGTTACACAGCAGCAATGAGGAAAAAACCCCCCATCAACACAGAAAAACAATAATCACACAGACAAAGATGCAGGACGACAACCAAGATTTGAAGGTCCAGTTTATCAGAACACTCCAGAGGCAGCCTATTAGGCGCCGTCAACGGCCTTGTCCAACAATCCTGGAAGGGGGAGGGGCTCAGCCCTGAGCAGTCCACTGTCCACAGTCAACGTCAGAACTGGAGAAGCTGAGGGGAGGGGGATGACCAGGGAGGCTAATTGACCTTCCACCACGCAAATTGTCGTCCACATGACAGACAGAAAGAGTAGAAGATATATAAAACATGGGGAAAGGTATGAACATGAATGTTTCTGTGTAGGCTCTCAGTTGTCCAGGTGGTTTCCATAGTAGTATGAACATGAACTCATTCATGTGTGATCGCTTTGCACATAGCACTCAGCTGATCGCTGGCCAGCAAGTCAATGCTGGTCATGACAGTGGCTCAGTGCACACGACGTGTTAAATTAAAAACAGAGATAACACAGCCAGGACAAATATATAAATAAATACTATAATAAGTACATGCATAATTACATAACAAACACATAAAAGAAATAATCACATAACAAAGGAACACAGAGTGACACTTTGATCTGTGAGCTGATCGCAAAAGTGGGCGTGTCTGTGACCACAGCAGCTGTTGGGATCTGTGGACCTGCAAGTCACAGGTGAACACATACCGTGTTATGATGGACATCACCTTACAACACTCCACCGTGAGGGGCGTGCATGTGCATGCTGTTCTCACGTGGAAATACTTGTACATAGAAACAAATATCGCCTTTGCAACGGGCAGCAGCAAACACATCTGCGCACACAACATCAGCTCCATGTGATCATGTGAACACTCAAATGGGGATCAGACTATCACATCCACCACGTGAGTTATGGGCCATATGACGCACTGTCCTTCGGTGCGCCGCTCGCTGGACACCTAGACATGCAGTGCTGGCTGATATGTTCAAGATATGAGCGCACGGCTTCATTCATGTCAATCCATCAGCGTGTGTATGTGCATGACCATGGGTCATGTGCAGAGAGGAACAAGAGGATGATACCTGTATCGTCCACTCTTCATAACAGGAATTAATTATTAGAAACTGCGATGTTTTCTTTCTTTTTTTTTTTTTTACAGTGACAACAGATTCATGACCAGCACCATGACCGTGTTACATTTAAACAGTACATTCATTGTTCCTACGATGTTCTGAATCTGTGCTTTGCATTATTGTGGGTTTCCATATATTTGTTGATTTATGTGAATATGTCCAGCATCTAATTGCTCCGCTGCTGTGGGAGCGTAATGTGGTGCCACGTGGTCCACGTGCTCGCATTGTGTTCGTGCACGCACACGAGCATGCACAAAACCATCGCCGCAGTATCATTCACGCCTGTCCAACCGTTTGTGCCTCCCGACAGCAGGTGGAATTGTTCATGGTTGCCCAATTTGTTTTTATTGCAGCTTTTCAGCCAGTTCCTGCTTTTTTTGCTGAAATTTGTGTTATGTGTGAAGGGGCCCTTACACGAGGAACGAGCCCCTCATTAACAACCAATGATGGCATTAGTTTTTTAAATCAATATTGGACTGATTAAAATAGTTTCTGTATCGAGTGATGAACCAAAACATTAACACTAGAGCTCAGGTTTTATTCACCCAGAATTTTCCTTTTAAGAGCAGCTATGGCTCAGTAATGAAGTTCCCCTATAACCAGTCGGATTTGATTCCTAATTGTACGATGTGTCATTAAGCAAAACACTGAGCCGACGTAACCTTGAGATTACTTCTTCTCAACCTTTGAAGGAATTGGAGAAAGTGGGAGACAAATATATTTTAGTTTTAATTAGCAAAATTTTGTGAAACAGGGTCAATAATGGATTGCTAGAATGTAACTTCTTCATTTTATAGCCTTTCAAGCCGACCAAAATTGAACAAAATTTCAAATTTCAGTAAAGTTCTTTTTTCACGTCAACACATACAGTACAATATTTTACAATTTTGCATATAATATGTTAAATTCTTTATTAAATATGTCATATCTGTCGCATTGAGTGCTAATCATTTTAAATTGTTAAACTCATTATATTAAGTGCAGCCATGTATTCAAGAAGAAGAAAAAAAAACATTATTATTAATTATTAGTTGTAATTATTGTTTTATTTCAAACATTTTCTCAGGAGAAATAATTATTTACTCAAATGTTGAAAAGATCAAAATATTTTTGTCATCTCCTTAATTCTCTCATTTGCATTTTATTGGAAAAAAATACACACACTCTGCATACATGATATTGAAAACCATAAAAGGCATCTTTTGAAAATTTCAAAGAAGAATGCATTTGGCATATTTTTAGCAGCTATCAGTATTTTTTTTCTTTTTTTTTTTGTTTTTTGTTAAATTGAATGTCAGATATGATAATTAGTATGTGATTAGTAATGATATTTAGTGTTCTATTTAGCATTAGTATTTAAAGGCAAAACATTTATATCATCAAAGATGAAAACATTTATTTCATCAGCATAAAATTTTGGTTGATGAGGTCACGTTGAAAGGCTAGAAAATCAAGAATCTATGCAATATTGATTGCTATCATGTTGAAATGGACTCTAGAGGTATATAGCTTTCAGAAATACGTAGTAAGCATTTGGTCCTCCGAGTGGGTCCAAGCCAAATTAAGTGGGTTTGGAACCAAACACTGTCTATGGTGCAGTCACACTTTTGCCATGTAACAGCAAGACAAAAGACCTTTGAGTACAACGCTACTCACTCTTTACATGATGTAGGCATTGGATGTGAAAATCATAACCACCAACCAGTTACACTTGTGTTACGCTGTGCACTGCTTTGCACCAAGTGAAAGATGGTGCCCGAAATCACTACAACTGCAGATTAGTGTGATTCATGAATGAATCATGTTTCATGAAACTTTGTGAAAGATTCTAGCCTAACCTGGGAAGCACATTGAGACTTGTGTTTGGTTTAAGAGAAACAGGCCATGGCAGGAACTTTAAAAGCCTTTTTTTAAAATTAATGCAATGTATTTCAGGGCTTGGCGGAGATATACACTATATGAGTGCTTTTCTTAGTAGAAACAATTTGCCTCTTAAATGGAATGGGGAACAAACAAGTTAAGTTAATGATTCTAATGCAGTCCATATCTACAGCTACAACTCTTGTGCACAGCCATTGTACTTTTATTTGCTCCTCTTCACAACTCAAATGCACGATTTGCCTGTTTTATTGCTTAAGCATGCAATCCAAGTTTTGAACTCTACTTTCTGTGCAAATCTGCAAGCAGTAGTTGTAATGTCAGCGTTTTGTCCCATAGTGAACGACTCGAACGTTCAGTTCCTGGACCAAGACGATGACGATGACCCGGACACGGAGCTATACCTCACTCAGCCGTTTGCCTGTGGGACGGCCTTTGCAGTCAGTGTGCTGGATTCATTGATGAGTGCTGTAAGTCATCATTCATTCAACATTCTAATTACACAATCACGTGATTTTGTATGGCCATATGTTTGATCACCGGTGAGCATTGAGCTGGTAATGAAATGGTGGGCTACTAACCATAGATGCAGGGCCGATCATCAACCATAGGGCACAACAATAAAAAGTTGTTGTTGTTATTATCACTGGCATCACACAAGCACAAAGAAACCATGTTGTAATTTCTCCTGGTTTGTTATGCAATATACAGCCCCTTAAAAAGAACCATATCAATATTTTCCTCAGTTTGAATTTATTGAAAGTCGCGTTGAAACCAGGCCCAGGTCCCCACAGATGGGCTCCATCTTGTGAAGGGACCACGAACATGGCTTGGTCAACAGTTTTATACAATACAATGTGGGCGTTACATTGGGTGTGTTTTAGTTTCACAGTCCTAATGGTACCCCCACAGACAGGGGGAGCCCTCCCTTTATCTCAAACGTACGCATGCGTGATGGAAGTGAAACTTAACTCTTATGACGAACCAGGTTGCGGACACTTCCAAACAGGTAACAAAAGCAAATACTTGATAACTAACATAAAACAAGGAATTAGCACAGATATTATCCAACAATATCCACGATCACTCATCAAATAAAGAACATCCATTTACCCCTCAGATTAGCTACAATTGAGGCTGACCGGCAGTTTGCATTTGTCGCTTGATGGGAGTTCCCGGGGTGTGGTCAGGTCATGGTTACAGTACTTATTGTTACTGTGCACATTGTTTTATGATAGATTCCAAAAGGTCGGAAACGACATGTTCCTGATGAGCTTGTACTCCATGCTTGACTGCTTGGGTGGCAAGGTGGATTAGTGGTTAGCACTAGTGCCTCACAGTCAGTGGTGGGCACAGCTAACCAAAAACTTAGCTTCCATAACCGTTAATCTGCTAACTAAAAACTTAACTTTTATAAAGATAAACCGATAAATTCCTAAAAAAAATTTAGTGGAAGTTACAGATAAAAGCTAAACCAATAACTTTCAGTATTGACTTCATTACACGAGCAGGGGCGGTGGCCAAGTGGTTAATGCACTTGGTTTCAGTTCAGAAGGCTCTGGGTTCAAATCCCACCCCTGCCACATTTCTCCATGTAATGTGGAGTTGCGTCAGGAAGGGCATCCGGCGTAAAACCTGTGCCAATTCAACAATTTGCTGTGGCGACCCCAAGTGCAAACAAGGGAGCAGCCGAGGGGACTTACTGTTGACTTCATTACACTGGCAGCTACTGAAGCAAAGAGTCAATGCTTCTGTCTCAGATCAGCCTTCTCTCAGTAAAAGAGACTTGGTGACCAGAGACAAAACAGGAAGAAAAAAAGATAATGCTTTGCTTCATCAAAACTTTTTCTGAAAGTGTGAGAGACAGCCAAGTGGAAACCATTTGGAAAATTCAGATGGCTTTCGGTGAAGATCTTATGGGGATCACACAGATTATGGACAATTACAACTGGATTAAAGACGGCCCACAGCGGTGGATGGTGCACCGCGCACCAAGCGGCGATCGACAGGCTCAAACGACCAGATCAATTCCAAAGTGAACGGGACATCATCTGACTACCAGAGAAATGGCAAGACAGCTGGACATAGCACTTTTTCGGCATATTCCACTGTTACAGGAGTTTTTGTAATGGAAAGAGGAGCTAAGAAATTCACCATGGAGCCGCTCATGGCGCGGGACGAAAGCACCTCTGTGTTGGTCTCACAGGACAAGCCCTAACATGCCCAGCTCTTGCACCATTCGGAAGATTCAGACGGCTTTCGTGGCTTTTCAGTTCGTGTGACTATCCGAGAAATTGTGGACGAGCTGGACATGCCACAACATGTCCTGTGAGTCTTCATCACGGCGTTGCTTTGGTTCTGTGCCCTGCGCCTCCGTCCCGACGCGTGAATTCCCCCGCTTTTCTAACAGACCTCGTGTATATATATATATATATATATATAATGGCAATAAAGGCTCTATTATATTCTATTCAATTCTATTGACGCAACCAAAGTTCGATTGATTGTTTCAGTACAAAGTGTTGCACAGTGACGTTCCTGTCTCGTTAGTTAGCTTGTTAATTTCATTTCATTTATTCCTTCATTTGACAGGGACAATGCAATCAACATAGATTGAGCGATGTCTGCGACTGATGCGATGCACAAAGACTTTATAGCTTCAACTAATTCACAACTCTTTGTCCCTGTAAGAGACTAATGTATAATAGTAATGTCTAATGTCTCTCTCTGTAAAGTACCTCAGAAGTAATTTGGTTACAAGAACAGCATTTTAAGATTTATAAGTCTTTATTTCTTATTCATGTTTACAAAATATAAGACAAAAAAAAATGTTAAATACATTAGGTCTATACAGAAATACAGCTGCCTCAGAGCCGTCATGGGTTAGTTTGTTCGAGCAATCAACCAACCTACATCATGCTGTTGTTGTCAGGCAGGAGGTCTGACGGGAGGCATGGTTATACCACATTATAAAAAAGGCACTGTTCTCGACATTACCAAGTAGCAGGCAGATAATGACATCATCGGCCTGTCTTTGGCGAACTTTTCTAGAGTATCTGTAACAATGCAAAGTACTGGTAACCTCCAGGGAATACGCTAGTAAGTGATAACAATGGTATTAATGTATATATTAGGATGTCATTTGGATTTTTGTGGAAAAACCAGATGTTGTCTGGGACCAATATGAAAAATGCAGTCATCTTGTGTATTGATATCAGGTAACATTAGGTCCGGTCTGAGAGCATGTGCTGGTGTAGCGTGTCGCCACATCTAACACACTAAAGAACCACCTTAGGTTGGGGATGGCAATCACTCAGACAGACAACCGGTCTATCCTCACTTGTCGAAAGTAACCATCTGTCTGCTGCAGTCAGGTGAACCATGGACATCCATTTGCCATTCTCCAGTTGTCAGGGTCATCAACACTGAGGCAGATGCATGCTGGATCATTCCCAGAGAAACGTGCCACATGGCCAGAATGTTGTCGTTGATATTCCTTCACTATGGAAGGGTTACTCCACATCTGAGCCTCCCTAAGTGACTGTCTGACACAATGACACGATGTCATACCAATAGGACCCAAGGATCCTTCAACGAGACCTAACACTAAAGTTATCCAGTTATCAACCAAGACCCTAAAGACTTGGATCCTCACTCTCTTACAAAGGTATCAACATCACCAAATGCTTCTTTGTCCAGTGATCTCATGACTCCATCCAGGACAATTTTTATAATTCATTCAATTTACTGAACCTGCTTATTCCAGGTAAAGGTCATGGGGGAAGCTGATCACTGGGCATGAGGTGAGGTACACGCTTGACAGGCCAAGACTCTATCACAAGACTGATACATATGGACAGGCAGACCTTCTTGGTGTGAGGCAACAGTCCTAACCACAAAGCCAACATGCTGCCCCTATTTAAATATCTAGTCACTCTGATCCTGATGAAACAACTCGTGACTCAGCTGGAAGTTGTTTGAGGTGCGATGGGTTCATTTGTCGGCCTTTCAGTTTGAGTGAAAAGAACAAATCTGCCTGTGAGTGGCGCTGCAGTGGAGCCAAAGACACTGTGAGCTAACTGGCCGCCCTCATCCATCACTGTAGCCAATAATACTGTGACCAAATGACGTAGACAAAAGAATACACAGCCAACAAAAAGACCAGACACATAAACTTCAATGTCCATCTCAACAACTGGCACATGTGCCCAGATCTGACCTATCCTCACCCAGTGTAGTCTTTTTGCTCTTGTGTTAGAGGTTTAAAATAATAATTGTTTGTGTGTGTATTTTGAACCTGTCTGTGACGGCAGTCAGCGTAACCTGCAGTAATTGGATTCTCCTGTCTTTTCACTCAACGTGCTGAGCAATGTGACGTGACAGAACAGGGCGAGATCACGGCGCTCACATTGGTCCGCACTTTGAGTGCTTCAGTTGTGACTTTGGTGGCGTTTACTTCAAGATTTTCCCCCCTCTACCTTCATTCCTTCAGACATACTTCAATGATAATATCCTCACCTTGATCCGGACACTGGTAACAGGAGGGGCGACACCAGAGCTAGAAGGGCTGCTGGCAGAGGAGAATGCGCTACGAGGCGGGTACAGCACGCCGCAGACCCTGGCTAACAGGGACAGGTGTCGAGTAGCACAGCTGGCCCTGTACGACGGGCCTTTTGCTGACCTCGGGGTAAGTGACTGGTGCTGTCACCCAAAGGTGTAGCTTGTCTTTGTCTGCTTCTGGGAGCTGGCTTTGGTGAAAGGAGTCAAACTAAGAAGGATGGATGAAATGCAAACAGATAAGATACTGCACCTAACCTCAAACACCTCCCAGAACCCACACATGCACAGACACACATGGGTATTTCCATTTGTCTCTTTTAGAATGGGGATGGAAATTCAACCTTGACCTCTGACTGTATCACTAACCAATCCTAATTTAAAACAAATCACTTCTTCCACCTGTAGGCCCAACGAACCTGCCAACGTGTTCAACATCAGATTCCCTGCTACAAGAGAATTCAGCTTTGATGGTGTCTATTGTATAAATAATTGTAGATCAACGAGAAAAAAAATGTTTAGGTTTTGATCTGAGAGGCAAACAAGTGGTCATACATTTAACATATTCTACTGGTTGTTTGTAATATTTAGATATTTTACAGCTGTACATCTATATAATAATAGCCAAGTGGCCTCTGTGTGCGTGCGTTTGTGCATCCGTGTGTATGGGTTTGATCACAGAGTTGTTTGATATGTTTATGTATTTTGGGTCAAGTATAAATGCTGCGAAAACCGAAAGTTGATAGGACAAATATTTTTGGAGAAACTACGGATGTTAGCTAACAACACTGAACAATGGTTGTTGATAATTAAATTCTAGACTCTATTTTATCTAGATTCAAAATTTTATTCACTTTATACATGCTTCCCTTAGGTAGTATTATTAGAAAGCATTGCTTAAATTTTCATTGTTACGCAGATGATACCCAGCTTTATCTATCCATGAAGCCAGAAGACACACACCAATTAGTTAAACTGCAGTATTGTCTTACAGACATAAAGACATGGATGACCTCTAATTTTCTGCTTTTAAATTCAGATAAAACTGAAGTTATTGTACTTGGCCCCACAAATCTTAGAAACATGGTGTCTAACCAGATCCTTACTCTGGATGGCATTACCCTGACCTCCAGTAATACTGTGAGAAATCTTGGAGTCATTTTTGATCAGGATATGTCCTTCAAAGTGCATATTAAACAAATATGTAAGACTGCTTTTTTGCATTTGCGCAATATCTCTAAAATTAGAAAGGTCTTGTCTCAGAGTGATGCTGAAAAACTAATTCATGCATTTATTTCCTCTAGGCTGGACTATTGTAATTCATTATTATCAGGTTGTCCTAAAAGTTCCCTGAAAAGCCTTCAGTTAATTCAAAATGCTGCAGCTAGAGTACTGACAGGGACTAGGAGAGAGCATATTTCACCCATATTGGCCTCTCTTCATTGGCTTCCTGTTAATTCTAGAATACAATTTAAAATTCTTCTTACTTATAAGGTTTTGAATAATCAGGTCCCATCTTATCTTAGGGACCTCATAGTACCATATCACCCCAATAGAGCGCTTTGCTCTCAGACTGCAGGCTTACTTGTAGTTCCTAGGGTTTTTAAGAGTAGAATGGGAGGCAGAGCCTTCAGCTTTCAGGCTCCTCTCCTGTGGAACCAGCTACCAATTCAGATCAGGGAGACAGACACCCTCTCTACTTTTAAGATTAGGCTTAAAACTTTCCTTTTTGCTAAAGCTTATAGTTAGGGCTGGATCAGGTGACCCTGAACCATCCCTTAGTTATGCTGCTATAGACTTAGACTGCTGGGGGGTACCCATGATGCACTGAGTGTTTCTTTCTCTTTTTGCTCTGTATGCACCACTCTGCATTTAATCATTAGTGATTGATCACTGCTGTCTTCCACAGCATGTCTTTTTCCTGATTCTCTCCCCTCAGCCCCAACCAGTCCCAGCAGAAGACTGTCCCTCCCTGAGCCTGGTTCTGCTGGAGGTTTCTTCCTGTTAAAAGGGAGTTTTTCCTTCCCACTGTCGCCAAGTGTCGCCAGGGGGTCGTTTTGACCGTTGGGGTTTTTCTGTAATTATTGTATGGCTTTTGCCTTACAATATAAAGCGCCTTGGGGCAACTGTTTGTTGTGATTTGACGCTATATAAATAAAATTGATTTGATTTGATTTAGACTCACACGCCATTCCAGCAGCGGGCGGTAAATTCTTTAAAGGCGATAAAGCCTTTATCTATATATTAAAGGCAAAGTGGCCTCTGGGTACGTGGATATGTGCATTATTTTATTAGTAAGTTCAATGTAAGTACATAATATATTCTAATCAAAGTGCATTTTTTCCACGAATTTGATTGGTTAAGTGTGTGAGATTTCAGTCCGTATAATATCGGGGTAAACCGTGGCAAAATATTCAACATTTCACATTTCATGTTTCACATAGCACTGTTAGCTTAGGGCAGAGAAAGTCGCGTACTGACGCTGCCCCTGAAATGGGTGAATTTAAGCTACCATACGAAAGTATTGATGCGGGATTCGGGTACAGAATTACTGTTTACATTTGATGGATTTTCACGTTTGGTGGATTACTCCACGCCCTGACTGCTGATGGAGTGGTGCTGCCACGACGGTATGCCTTGCTGACTGAATTACTTACAGAAAAATAAACCATGCAAACAATGCAATTGAATTAGAATGGGAATAACGTCCTTGTGTCTGATGATTTGCGGGCGTTCATACTTTTATACAGTTGCAAATAGCCATTTTACCGGCTCCGCTTATGCGGCACGGGTAAAGCTCTATTTGCTACCGTATAATCAGCATGAATGTCTGCAAATCATCAGGACACAACAGGGTTATTCCCTAAATAATAGTTTAAGGTGAGTTAAAGGTGCTTGAATTTTCTGCACAATACAATGTGACATAACTGGAGTCATGTTTGTACCGTGACACACTCCCACTGAGCTTGTTTGCAAGTAGTATAAGGCCAATATAAGGTCAGAGGGAGCGAGGTGGACAGATGCCCTCCTCTCTGAAGAAAAAGGGGTGTGGCTAACAGCAAGGTCCTTTCTAATTAAAGCAATAAATGTAGGTGTTTATTTTCCTCACCATTGTTGATCTTCAGTAATTCTGGCTACAAATTGTAATATTCAAGACACCTGGTGACAAGTCACTTCATTTTGGTATTCGATGAGTATTACATCAATAAAAGCTGTTTGTCGGTATTCAGCCTAACACTGCATTGCTGTCTTGCAGGATGGTGGTTGTTATGGTGTCCTGTTTTGTAAAGCTCTGAAAACCTACAACATGTTGTGCTTTGGAATCTATCGATTACGAGACGCACACCTGAACACGCAGAGTCAGTGCACCAAGCGGTGAGTCTTGCACGTCATGTTTGAAACGGATTCATGCAAATTGTTTATTTGTGATTCAGTGACAGCATAATGTGTGGTTCTGTGTGGCTTTGACATTTGATCAGTTCTGTCCTTAAGTGAACAACTTCCTCCACTAACACACAACCCTTCCAGTGTATTTGATCCATATTGGCTTTAAATGATTGAGTTAAACAGTTCTGACCTTGAGTTTGACCTGTCACTGTCATCCAAGTTCACAGTTCATGTGATCAATAATAACATGATACTGTATACGACTTCATATCTATATATTAAAAGCCAAGCGCCCTCTGTATATGTGTGCGTGCATGTGTGGCTTCGATCACAGACAAACTGGGGAGAGCTGACATCTGCTGTTTGGTATTCTTGTGCATTTTGAGTCAAAGATAAACACTGACAAAATGGAACATTGAGAAGACTAACATTTTTAAAAAATTAGGAATATTAGCTAACAACAGTGACAATGGACGTCGATAATTACCGAACTCACACACCATTCCAGCAGGCGGCAGTAAATCATATGTATATTAAAAACCAAGTGGCCTCTGTGTACATGTATGCATACGTGCATGTGTTTACCTTCAATCACGGACAAACTGGGGAGAGCTTACATTTACCGTTTGGTATACTTATGCATTTTGGGTCAAGGATGAATGTCGCCAAAATGGAACGTTGATAGCACTAATATTTTTTAGAAATTGCGGATATTACATAATAACAGTAAACAGTGGATGTTGATAATAACATTATTGACTCACACGCCATTCTGAATCATTATAAAAACTTTGCATAATTTATTACCACCCTTGAAATATGTCAGATACATATTTTATAAACACTAACCAGCCTAGACTCCATGGATCCTCATGGGCAATGCGCTAGTTACTGTTTAATATTGTGCAAACAATGAATGTTTGAATTCAATGGTATGAATATTTCATGAGGTGAAAGATGGAATGTCCATTCAGTGAGACGAAGCCGAGTTCAATGATATGTTGTAGAGCCCGACCAATATGGATTTTTTGAGGCCGATACCGATATCGATATTTGGATGAAAAAAAACATGCAGATAATCGATAAATCGGCTGATTTGCCGATAGCCGATAAATCAGCCGATATTATTATTAGTTTTTTTTTTAAATGAATAAAATGTTCTTTTTTGGACCCTTAACAAAAAAGGTATGAGCTAAAAGCTGAAGCTTTGTCCTCATATTGATTAACTTTATAACAGAGAAGAATTTTCAAGTTCAAAAAATGCAATCAAGAATTAAACCTTTGTGAAATTAGCAAATACATATCCTTAAAAAGAGTTGTGAAATACATCTGATCTTGTACCTCTTGTTCCTGCGACTTAAATATAGGTTCAGGATAAGGATATAGATCCTTATAAACTTACTTGTATGCTTCTGTCAGCCGATCAGTGCAGTGTGATGGCGAACTGCGGGGGCCGGTGATGAACACATTTAAGCAGGGGTGTAAGCAGCTCTCAGTTGAATGGAGTCAGAGCTCCATCTACTGGACAATGGTGCAAGGACATTTTACTTTGCCAACACAAACATTATTTCAGTAACTGTTCTGTTTATGAGAAATTATTGGCGTTCTATTGGCAAAATTTCGGCTGATAGTGAGTACTTTGAAAAGGGCTTATATCGGCCGATATTATCGGCTGGCCGATATATCGGTCGGGCTCTAGTATGTTGCTTTCATTGAATTGAATATTTGTTTCATTAAAAGAATGTAAAACATTCATTATTTGTTTTATATAACAGCTAAAATAGATCCTTGATATTATAGTAATTTATAAACAACAGAAAAGTGACTTACATTTTGGTGTGGTGCTTTGACACCAACAGTCCAACACAGACTTTAAATAGGAGTCCAAAATTGTTCTCAGTCAACTTGGAAAAACAGTCTGTGATACTTCCAAAAAAAGACTTAGTGTACTCAGTCCAGCGAAAAATCACATCAGAAATTTGTCCATGTTTTCATCCTAATGCCGCGTTCACACGGGCGCGACCGAATGCCACAAATTCGCTTCGGATGCGTGGCGACGGACACGCCACCATCGCCCGGTGTGTTGCTCTGCTTTCGCTTCGAAAATTCACCCCAGTACGTCATCAAATAGGAGGAGCTTCATTCGCTCGCCGGCTCCGATTGTCAGTCAAGTTAACATGACGGACCTTGATCACAGTCCCTGATTGGTCATCGCAGCGCGACAAGATGAAAAAGTTTCCGATTTTTTCAACCTTGGGGAGGAGGGCAATGCGACGTGACGCGACGCAATATTGCGCTAAAAATGCGCCAGTCGCTCAAAATCACTTCACTCGCATCCATCGCGTCGTGCTCCGTGGCTTGGCACCAAAACATGTCCTTCCATAGGGATTACATGGCAACCTGTCACTGCTGTCGCTCACGTCGCACTGGACGTGAACGCGGGCATTACAGCTCTTCATGCTTCCAGACAGCTTATGGCCAGAGTTGATTTGTTTTTGTGTGTGTGTATGTTAGAAGAATTAGCACCATCAATTAGCTTGTTCAAATCATTGTCCATCAGCAAAACCAACTCTGCCATGTTTAGCTATACGCCGCCCCCACTGGGTGGGGTTCCCAGCATGCAATGGTACAAAACTTATGGAACCAAGATTTGCACGGTAAATGGAACCATATTTGCACGCTAAATGCAACACAAACACAAATGGGACAAATAACCCATGTCACGGTGACATACAAAGCACCAATCAAATGACAAGGATCCACTCAGCCGTTATAATAACCACAAGTGTATCTTTATTATCAACAAGCTGTAGCATAACTCAGTAATGTTTTTAAGATATAGAACCTGTAGCAGATGAACTAAATATTCCATTCAGTGGGTCCCAGGGCCTCCACAGAAATGTGAAGTATGGTGTGCAGTACATTTGGGAGGGTGGGGCAATACTCCAGAAGGGGAAGTTGTAGCATTTTCTAATGTTTAAAATGTAGCACTTGGGCAGTGTGATGTCAGATGAAATAAATATTCCATTCAGCTGATAGTGTCATCTGGACTGACCGATCCAGTCAGTGGTTGCGTGTAACACAACGTGCCAACAGGTTTAATGGCTATAAAATGTCCCAGAGTAATGTGGAGCATTAAACTGTCCCCTCTGTGCCCTGCATCCATATTTGCACTCATATTTCCCATCGTTTAAGCAGCATTTTGCCCTTGGACACATCTGATTTTTTTTTTTTGCACACCTTTGCTGCCTTCTTTTAATGTATAACATCAAAATACGGCTCTTTGATTATTTTGTTCACCCACGGATGGACGTGCACACAGGATGAAAACAATACTCCCACAAACCACTGCATATGGATACAGTTATCTGAAACACAGTCATCTCTTCCCTCTCTCCTCCAGGTACGTCATCACCAATCCGCCGTACGCATTTGAGCTGGTGCCCTCTGACCTGATCTTCTGCCTGATGCAGTTCGACCACAACGCCGGCCAGTCCAGAACCAGCCTCAGTCACTCTTCCCATTCGTCGCATTCCTCCAGCAAAAAGAGCTCCTCCCTCCACTCCATCCCAAGCACTAACCGCACCAACCGCACCAAAGCAGGACTCACGAGACAACACAAGTATGTCCCCCGTCTAACCCTCTCTGACGTCTGCAGCTGCTGTTGTCCCGTGTGTACGTGTGTGTTTGTGTGCTTTTGCGGTACATTTATCTTCTCCAGCAGGGTCAGTCCATCACGAAGCTGTCAATACTTTGCATCGACTGGCTCTCAGGCTGTTGTTGTTCATTTATAAATGTACGTACAAACTAATGAACACTAAAATGAGTGAACATGTCACACCTTGTTTGTGGTTGGGATTCCTTGAGATGATAATTCTTTGATGCTATCATGGGTGATACGGTGCATCCGGAAGTATTCACAGCGCTTCATTTTTTCCCCCATTTGTTATTGTTACAGCCTTATTCCAAAATGGAGTAAATTCATTTTTCCCCATCAAAATCCTGCTCACAACACCCCATAATAACAACATGAAAAAAAGTTTTTTTTTATTTTTTTTTATTTTTGCTAATGTATTAAACATAAACTAATACATCACATGTATTACGAGACACACATTTGCACATCTGTGACATTCACACCCTTTGTTCAGTAATTTGTTGATGCACCTTTTGCAGCAGTTACAGCCTCAAGTCTTTTTGAATATGATGCCACAAGCTTGGTGCATCTATCTTTGGGCAGTTTTGTCCATTCCTCTTTGCATCACCTCTCAATCTCGAGGTTGGATGGGGAGCGTCAGTGCACAGCCATTTTCAGATCTCTCCAGAGATGTTCAATCAGATTCAGGTCTGGACTCTGGCTGGGCCACTCAAGGACATTCACAGAGTTGTCCTGAAGCCACTCCCTTGATATCTTGGCTGTGTGTTTAGGGTCATTGTGCTGCCAGACGGTCACCCCAGTCTGAGGTTAAGGGCGCTCTGGAGCAGGTTTTCATCCAGGATGTCTCTGTACATTGCTGCATTCATCTTTCCCTCAATCCTGACTAGTCTCCAGGTTCCTGCTGCTGAAAAACATCCCCACAGCATGATGCTGCCAACACCATGCTTCACTGTAGGGATGGTGCCTGGTTTCCTCCAAACATGATGCCTGACATTTAGATTCAGATCCAATTTATTATTATACCCTTGGGTAAATTTGGTTTACAGTGACTGAGTCATCTTGTTTTGTAAACACACAGAGCAAGACAAAGTGACAGTGCTAAAAGAACAAGGATGACCCCAAGATAAAATAAAAAAGCAAGATGAGTTAAAACATCAATATATAACAAGTCTAAAAACATGTCATACCAAGCCAAAGGATTAAAATAAATAAATAAATAAATAAATACAATTTACTGTTCATAAAAACAAAAAAAAAAAACTATACAAAAATAAATACGAGGTCTGTTAGAAAAGTATCGGACCTTTTTATTTTTTGCAAAAACCTGATGGATTTGAATCACGTGTGCTTGCATGAGCAAACCTTGAACCTTTATGCGCATGCATGAATTTTTTCACGCCTGTCCATTGCGTCATTTTCTGGAAAGCAGCCTTGTGTGAGGATATGTGTAGTGCTCTCGGCGGATTTTCATTGCAAGGAAAATGACGGAACGACTGGAGCAGCGGTGCATCAAATTTTGCCAGAAACTGGGCGACAGCCAGGTGGAAACCATTCGGAAGATTCAGACGGCTTTTGGTGACTTTTCAGTCGTGTGATTATCCGAGAAATTGTGGAAGAGGTGGGCATGTCACAACATGTCCTGTGAGACTTCAACATGGAGGCGCTTTTGCTCCGCCGTCAGCAGCTTCGGCATGAATTTCACTGCCACTCTTTTCATGGCCAGATCTTCTGTCACAGTGGAATGTGCCGAAAAAGTGCTGATGTCCACCTCTTCCGCAATTTCTTAGATAGTTACACGACGGTCCCACATCACCACAGCGTTCACTTTGGAATGATCTGGTCATTTCTGCATGTTGATGGCCGACTGGAGCATGGCTCGCTCTCCACCGTTGTGCCGACGTCTTTAAACCGGTTGTACCGCTCCTTAACAGTGTGATGCCCAAAGCATCGTCACTGAAAGCCATCTGAATCTTCCGAATGGTTTCCACCTGGCTGTCGCCCAGTTTCTGGCAAACTTTGATGCAGTAGCGCTGCTCCAGTCATTCCGCCATTTTCCTTGCAATGAAAATCCGACGAGAGCACGACACACGACCTCACACAAAGGCTGCTTGCCAGCAAATGACGCAATTGACAAGTGTGAAAAATTCATGCATGCGCACAAAGGTTCAAGGTTTGCTCATGCAAGCACACGTGATTCAAATCCATCAGGTTTTTGCAAAAAATAAAAAGATCCGATACTTTTCTAACAGACCTCGTTCATAAGTTATATTGGATACATAAGTTCTTGGTCACCTCCCTGACTAAGGCCCTTCTCCCCCAATTGCTCAGTTTACATGCGCGGCCAACTCTAGGAAGAGTACTGGTGGATCTTAACTACTTCTATTTAGGGATGATGGAGGAAACTGCTCATTGGGACCTTCAAAGCAGCAGAAATGTTTCTGTACCCTTCTCCAGATTTGTTTCTTGAGACAATCCTGTCTTGGAGGTCTGCAGACAATTCATTTGACTTCATGCTTGGTTTGTGCTCTGACATGCTGTCAACTGTGGGACCTTATATGTAGACAGGTGTGTGTCTTTCCAAATCATGTCCAATCAACTGAATTTATCCCAGGTGGACTCCAATTAAGCTGTAGAAACATCTCAAGGATGATCAGTGGAAACAGGATGCACCTGAACTCAATTTTGAGCTTCATGGCAAAGACTATAAACATGTCATTTTTTTTTTTTTTTATAAATTTGCAAAAATCTCAAATAAAACTTTTTTCACATTGTCATTATGAAAATTTCATCCATTTTGGAAAAAGTCTGTAACATAAAATGTGGAAAAAGTGAAGCGCAAAGTGAAGCGCAAAGTGAATACTTTGCGGATGCACTGTACAGCACATCTCCGTGTTGGCGCAGTGTTTTCAAACTTCAGTGAATGATGGTTTAAATCAGTGGGTGAGCCTTTGCCATTCTGGTTATTCTTCTATCCATTTTGATGGTTGTTTTCCGTTTTCCTCCACTCTCTGTTTTTTGTCCATTTAAAGCACTGGAGATCATTTTAGATGAACAGCCTATAATTTTTTGCACCTGCGTATAAGTTTTCCCCTCTCCAATCAACTTTTTAATCAAACTACGCTGCTCTTCTGAACAATGTGCTGAAGATCCCATTTTCCTCAGGCTTTCAAAGAGAACAGCATGTTCAACAGGTGCTGGCTTCATCCTTACATAAGGGACACCTGATTCACACTGTTTGTGCCACAAAATTGACAAACTCACTGACTGAATGCCACACTACTATTATTGTGAACACCCCTTTTCTACTTTTTTTTTTTTCTAACAGCCCAATTTCATAGCCTTAAGAGTGTGCATATCATGAATGCTTGGTCTTGTTGGATTTGTGAGAATCTACTGAATCTACTGGTACCTTATTTCCCATGTAACAATAAGAAATATACTCAAAACCTGGATTAATCTTTTTAGTCACATAGCACTACTATTATTCTGAACACTACTGTAGATGCTGTCTTTGAGAGGTGGGAATTTATCAGTTGTCTGCCTGGGGGGTTGTCATAAAGGACCAAATACGGGGTCTGTGTCTTAATGACTGAGTCCCCTCCTTGACAGTCGATTTGTAATGACTTAGTGGAGCACAGCGCAGGGGAACGACAGATAGGTTAAGGCAGGGGTTCTCAATCCGGTCCTCAAGGACCCCTGAACCTGCACATTTTCCATCTCTCCTTACTCCACCACAAGCTGATTTGCGAATTCAGGTGTCTAAGGGAGAGATGGAAAATGTGCAGGT
Source organism: Thalassophryne amazonica (assembly GCF_902500255.1). Classification (NCBI taxonomy): domain Eukaryota; kingdom Metazoa; phylum Chordata; class Actinopteri; order Batrachoidiformes; family Batrachoididae; genus Thalassophryne; species Thalassophryne amazonica. The sequence goes on along the minus strand of NC_047120.1, from coordinate 24,172,247 downwards.
TCAGTGGTCCTTGAGGACCGGATTGATAACCCCTTGGTTAAGGTAAGCAGCTAACTACATAGTCAGTCGTTTAAAAAAAAAGTATTTACATTTCGTGATTTAAACCTACAACTGCTTCAGAACGGCTCCTCTCTCCATGCTGTTTGACACTTCTAATGACTAATGAATAATTTTTGCTTGTTCAGTGGTGACAAGAAATTGCATCCTGAGAGTATTTTTAGCTTGTGCCATCTAGTAACATTGTATAACTGATTATCTTGTGATGGAGTTTTGTTCTAGATCAATACAGATTCATTGTTGTGTGGGCCGCCAGAAGAGGAGGTACTGCTGGCCCACCACCAGAGGGCGCCCTGCCTGAAGTGTGGGCTTCAGGCACGAGAGGGCGCTGCCGCCACGGACACAGCCGGGGGTGACAGCTGTCACTCATTATCTCATGACAGCTGTCATCCATCTACACTTCATCATTCCACTCCATAAAAACCGGACGTCATCTCCACCTTGTTGCCGAGATATCATCTACCTGTGAAGGTAATATTCTCAGCCTTAACTGTGTCTTAGTCTGAACTCTTTTTGCAGCCGCTTTCCTGTGGTGTTCCCTATCTGAGAGATTGGCGTTTGGTGTGATCAGCGACGGCTTCGCTTCACACCCCAACCAGATAAGTGGTTAGACAGGAGCTGCACGAGTGTGTGTTAGAGGTGGAGGTGGAATTCCCACCATTGTTTTACTGGGTGTGGACGCACCCACATATGACTGTTTTTGCTCCTCGCCAGCAGTACCAGATCCGACACTCAGAGACGGTGGCCACCTGGGGACTCGGAACTTGGCAGCTCCAGTATTCTCCAGGTTCGGTGGCGGAGGAAATCGTGTGGTTCCAGTTCTTCTCAGGACAGACGTCTTCTATCCTCGAGCCTGCCCACACGTCACCTTTGTGGACTGACTGTTTGCTCAAATTCTGTAATCCTCTGTGTTTTTGTTGTGCTCTTTCACAACAGTAAAGTGTTCATATTCGACTCTTTCATTGTCCGATCATTTGCGCCCCTTGTTGTGGGTCCGTGTCACTACACTTTCCCAACAGGATATCTCGGCCAGCGTCATGGATCCCGAGGGGCGTCAACCGTCTGTTGGACAACCAATGGAAGAGCAGGGTGCACAGGCGTCTGCAGGAGGCGTGATTGGTGAGTTGCAGCAAATCCTCACCGCCTTTACCGCTCGGTTGGATTTGATGACCGAGCAAAACGTCATCCTTAACCGCAGGATGGAGGCTCTCACCACGCAGGTGGAAGCGCGCGCTCAGGGCGCTGCTGCAGCTCCTCCTCCTGCCGACCCAGTGCAGAATAGATGTTCCACTGGTCGTTCAACGACCCCCCCCACCATCCCCTGAAGCATACATAAGTCCCCAGAGCCGTGCGGACGTTGTGTGGAGACGTGCGCGGACTTTCTTATGCAGTGTTCGCTCGTCTTTGCACAACGTCCCGTCATGTACGCGTCTGACGCCAGTAAGGTGGCTTATGTTATTAACTTGCTTCTTGGTGAGGGACGCGCTTGGGCTACAGCACTTTGGGAGCAAAATTCACGGCTCCTTACCACTTATACTGGGTTTGTGAGGGAGTTCAAAACGGTTTTTGATCACCCTAATAGAGGAGAGACTGCTTCGACTGTGCTGTTGTCTATGAGACAGGGGCGCCGGAGCGCAGCCAAATATGCAGTCGACTTCTGCATCGTGGCTGCGAGGTCCGGCTGGAATAACGTTGCGCTCCGCGCCGCCTTCATAAACGGACTGTCATTGGTCCTGAAGGAGCACCTGGTAGCCAAGGAAGAACCACGGGATCTAGATGGGCTTATTGATCTCGTTATACGGTTAGACAATCGGTTAGAGGAACGCTGTCGGCAGCGAGACGAAGGACGTGGCTGGGCACGCGCCGTCCCTCTCCCTTCTGGGTCAGAAAAGGTTCCGCCCTCCCCACACTCCACAGCCTCAACGCTCCGTGTTGCTACAGCTCCCCCTGCTGACAAAGCTATGGACACGAGCAGGGTCACATTTAGACCACCTAACAGACAGAGGAGGCTGGCCCGCGGGGAGTGCTTTGTCTGCGGCTCGAGTGAGCATCTGCAGAGAGACTGCCCCAAGCGGTTAAACACCAACGCCCGCTCCCTAGAAACTGGGCTTAGGGTGGGCCAAGACATTCACGTGGGGCATACACATATTTCCACATGACTCCCAGTTACAATCCTGAGTGGGGATTTAACCCTTCAAGCCCCAGCACTGGTGGACACGGAGTCAGAAGGGAATCTGCTAGACAGCAGATGGGCTAGGGAGGTAGGACTCCCTCTGGTGGCGCTCCCTTCGCCATTGCAGGTGCGGGCACTAGATGGCACCCTTCTCCCTTTAATCACACACAAGACACAACCAGTAACTCTGGTGGTGTCTGGAAATCATCGGGAGGAGATCGAGGTTTTTGTGACTCCTGCTACCTCCAACGTGATTTTGGGCTTCCCTTGGATGTTGAAACACAATCCCTGGATTGATGGGCCATCTGGGGTGGTGGTTCAGTGGAGCGAAACCTGCCATCGGATGTGTTTAGGATCCTTGGTTCCCCCCGGTTTACAGGCTAAGGAGGAGGTCAAAGTCCCTCCCAATCTGACGGCAGTGCCGGTTGAGTACCACGATCTTGCTGACGTCTTCAGCAAGGTTCTGGCACTCACCCTTCCCCCGCACCGTCCGTATGATTGTGCCATTGATTTGATTCCGGGCCTTGAGTTTCCGTCCAGCAGGCTGTACAATCTCTCAAGACCTGAGCGCGAATCAATGGAGACCTACATCCGGGACTCATTAGCTGCTGGGCTGATCAGGAATTCCACCTCCCGATGGGTGCAGGTTTCTTTTTTGTGGGCAAGAAAGACGGCGGACTCCGTCCATGCATTGATTACAGGGGCTGAATGAGATTACGGTTCGCAATCGATACCCATTGCCCCTGTTAGATTCAGTGTTCACGCCCCTGCATGGAGCCAAATCTTCACCAAGTTGGATCTTAGAAATGCATACCACCTGGTTCAGATCCGGAAGGGAGACGAGTGGAAGACGGCATTTAACACCCGTTAGGGCATTTTGAGTACCTGGTCATGCCGTTCGGCCTCACTAACGCCCCCGCGACGTTCCAAGCTTTGGTTAAAGACGTCTTGCGGGACTTCCTGCACTGATTCGTCTTCGTATACCTGGACGATATACTCATCTTTTCTCCGGATCCTGAGACTCATGTCCAGCATGTACGCCAGGTCCTGCAGCGGTTGTTGGAGAACTGGCTGTTTGTGAAGGGCGAGAAGTGTGACTTTCACCGCACCTCTCTGTCCTTCCTGGGGTTTATCATCTCCTCCAACTCCATCGCCCCTGATCTGGCCAAGGTTGTGGCGGTGAGAGATTGGCCCCAACCAACAAGCAGTAGGAAGCTGCAACAGTTCCTCGGTTTTGCACATTTCTACAGGAGGTTCATTAAGGGCTACAGTCAGGTAGTTAGCCCCCTGACAGCCCTGACCTCTCCAAAAGTCCCCTTCACCTGGTCGGATCGGTGCGAAGCCGTGTTCAGGGAGTTGAAACTACGGTTCTCGACTGCACCAGTTCTGGTGCAGCCCGACCTTGGCCGCCAGTTTGTGGTTGAAGTGGACGCCTCTGACTCAGGGATAGGAGCCATGCTATCCCAGAGCGGAGAGACCGATAAGGTTCTTCACCCGTGTGCCTACTTTTCTTGCAGGTTGACCCCAGCTGAACGGAACTATGACGTCGGCAACCGAGAACTCCTTGCGGTGAAAGAGGCTCTTGAGGAGTGGAGACACCTGTTGGAAGGAGCGTCTGTGCCGTTCACGGTTTTCACTGACCATCGGAACCTGGAGTATATCAGGACCGCCAAGTGGCTGAACCCCAGGCAAGCCCGCTGGTCACTGTTCTTCGGGCGTTTTGACTTCCGGATCACCTATCACCCCGGGACCAAGAACCAAAGATCAGTTGCCTTGTCCCGGGTACACAAAGACGAAGTCAAAACTGAGCTGTCGGATCCACCGGAGCCCATCATTCCGGAGTCCACTATCGTGGTCACCCTCACTTGGGACGTGGAGAAGACCGTCCGGGAGGCCCTGGCATGGAACCCGGACCCCTGAACTGACCAAAAAATCGTCGTACGTCCCACCAGAGGCCAGAGCTGCAGTCTTGATTTCTGTCACGGATCCAAGTTCCCTGTCATCCAGGGGTGCGAAGGACCGTGGCAGTTGTCCGGCAGCGCTTCTGGTGGGCGTCTATGGAAGCCGACGTCCGGAGAGTATATCCAGGCCTGCACCACCTGTGCCAGGGGCAAGGCAGACCATAAGAGGACCCAAGGACTTCTCCAGCCGCTCCCGGTGCCACATCGCCCTGTCCCATATCTGCCTGGATTTTCGTCACGGGCCTATATATATATATATATATGTGTGTGTGTGTGTGTGTGTATGTATGTGTGTATATAAAATATACAATAAAATTTATTATACAATATACATCTTTTTACTTTAAATTTGTTAATAGTAAGAGATAAGAGGATTATACAGTTTCTAGAAGTGTTTATTCAACTTCCATGTTCTAGTGTTACAAAAATAAAATAAAATAAAAAAAAACAATATATGATAATATCAAATTGCAATACATGTAGAATTACATTGAAGAATACCAGTCAATATGTATCGTATTATTGCAACCTTAATATAAACATACATGTAATTTGTGAGGTATTGTATTCTATTTCAAAATAGTTCCTGGTCTAATTTTAGACTGAATTTGAGACTGTATTAGCAGTATTGTGACCATACAGTGGAGGAAATAAGTATGTGATCCCTCACTTATTTTGAAAGTTTGCACACTGACAAACAAAACAGTCTATGATTTTTACGGTAGCTTTATTTTAACATTGATGGAAAGAATATCAAAAAGAAAATCGAGAAAATTACATGGAATGAAAAATCAAAACCAATTTGCATTTCATTGAGGGAAATAAGTAGTTGATCCCCTACCAACGATGAACAATGCTGGCTCCCACAGACCATTGACATACTCCTAATCTCAGTCAAGTCGCTACCTACATGAGAGATACCTGTCCCAAATTGTCACCTGTATAAAAATCCACCTGCCCACAGACTCAGTGACACTCCTACATCTCCACCATGAGCAAGACCAAAGAGCCAAAGAGATGTCAGGGACAAAATTGTTGACCTACACAAGGCTGGGATGGGCTACAAAACCATAAGTAAGAAGCTGAATGAGAAGGTGACAACTGTTGCTGCAATTATTCGGAAGTGGAAGAAGTACAACATGATTGTCAATTGACCTGGGGTCTCCATGCAAGATATTACCTCATGGGGTCTTAATGATCATGAGTAAGGTTAGAGATCAGCCTAGAACTACACAGGGGGACCACAGTCACCAATAAAACCATTGGTTACACTGAGATGCAATGGTTTAAAATCCTGCAGTGTGTGCAAAGTCCCTCTCAAGAAGGTTCACATCCATGCCCACCTCACGTTTGCCAATGAACATATTAATGACTCCAAGAGAGACTGGGAGAAGGTGCTGTTGTCAGATGAGACCAAAATCGAGCTCTTTGGCCTCAACTCAACTCGACGTGTTTGGAGGAAGAGAAATGCTGAATATGACCCCAAGAACACCATCCCCACTGTCGAGCATGGCGGTGGAAGCATTAGTTTGGGGGTGTTTCTCTTCTAAGGGGACAGGTCGGCTTCACCACATCGATGGGAAGATGAACGGGGTCAAGTATTGCAAAATCTTGGGTGACAATGTCCTTGCCTCCGCCAGGACACTGAAAATAGGTTGTGGACGGGTCTTCCAGCATGACAACGACCCAAAACATACAGCCAAGGTAACAAAGGAGTGGCTCCATAAGAAGCACATCAGGGTCATGGAATGGCCTCGCCAGTCTCTTGACCTTAATCCTATAGAAAATCTATGGAGAGAGCTGAAGCTTCGAGTTTCCAAATGCCAACCTCAAAACCTCCATGATTTGGAGATGATCTGCAGAGAGGAGTGGACTAAAATTAATCCTGAAGTGTGTGCCAACAAGGGTTTTGCCACCAAGTATTACATGTTTTGTTTGGGGGTCAAATACTTATTTCCCTCAATGAAATGCAAATTAATTTTTATTTTTCATTTCATACTTATTTCCTCCACTGTATCTACAAACCAACATTTTCTCTCAAAATATTGGAAATCTCAGATTTGTTTCCCCAAAACTACATTGTAAACAGATTTGAAGACATGAGTTGTGAAATTTCATTCTCTCAGCAGTTTATTCATGTGTTAGTCCTCATAGTGGAGTTTGTTAAATGTTGCTTTTTCCCTTTTTTGACATCCTCCAGTAATTGTTTTTCTTTAACACTTGTCTAGCACCTTTAGCAAAACCAGGCAAAAAAGTGCCTGTGATTTCACTGAGTCAGGACAAAAGCAGTGGGACCAACATACAAATGATAACTGAGCTGGGTAAGAAGCATCTCTTCCTCAACTGCTTCTGGCTCCATATCAACTTTTTTTTCGCCCCTTTGTTTCTCTCACTGCACTTTTGCAGCTCGGGTCATTCCCGCAGCATCACTTTGAGCACATTTTTCCCTTCGTTCTGGCTGAAATTGCCTGTCTTCTTTTAGCCTCTTTATCTCAAAGCCATTTTTTCTCCACTTTTGCTTTTTTTTTTGAGAATTACGAGACCTTTTGATCTACCAGAAATCCTCATGGCTGTTTGCGGATCATTGTCTGTCAAATCACTTTCTCTGGCCTGTGCCCGCTTTCATCTGTTGATTTGACTGACGTTTATTTCTGTCCTCACAGAAGTAGCACTCCTCAAACTAAATTTTACATCGTTACTTTCTTCTCGAGCTACTGCATGTGTTTTAGTGCTCAAAAACATCTTCAAAGAAGGTTCCGGGGGCAATAAGATAATTTTATTTGTTTTGACACACAAGTAGAAGTAATTGGAACTTCTGTCTTGGATTTACAAGACAAACAGCGACATTTTGGTGTTACGGATATTGACCTCAGGAGGACTTGGAATCGTGGTCTGCAGCTTTGACAATATGCATGGTGTCATGAGAGTGCATGGATGGCCTGGATATGGACTGTGGCAGAGGCAAGTCGGCTTCAAGGCCAAAAGCAAAAACTAACGCAGATTCTTTATATCATTACCGCCAAGCATGTCTACTTTATCCACTGAGAGGCAAAGTAGGCAGTTCCACAAAATCACAATGGTATTGTAATATTCACAGTATTGGAAACTTTAAAGCTACAGTGTGAAGGATTTAGTGTTTATTAGCATAAATGGAATGTAGCATTACAACAATTTGGTCATTAGCATGTGTTTACATATAACAATGAATCAACATATATTCATGATCTTAATATGAGTCCTTCTCAGCCACATGGGGTGTGCAGCCAGTACACTGTGAGTGCCAGTCCCAAGCCTGGATGAATGAGTAGGATTGCCTCAGGAAGGGCATCCGGCATAAAACAAGCCAATCAATCAATAAATTTAAAAATAAAAATCATGCAGAGTACCAATCGAATTTCCATACTGGATCATTTGAGGCCTAGGATAACAACAACCACCAACGGTGCCGTTGCCCAACAGGGTGCCGGCGGAAATTGGGCTACTGATGGGCAAAGAGGAAGAAGAGGAGGATAATGTGTCCACAGACAGCGGGAGAAGAGGAAAAGTAGACAGGTGGAAGTGAGAGTCAGGACTTTGAATGTTGGCAGCATGACTGGAAAAGGGAGAGAGCTGGCTGATATGATGGAGAGGAGAAAGGTAGACAGTGTGTGTAAGAGACCAAATGGAAGAGAAGTAAGAGCAGGAGCATCAGCGGTGAGTTCAAGTTGGTGTACCATGGTGAGGATAGGAAGAGAAATGGTGTTGAGGTCATTTTAAAGGAAGAGTATGTTAAGAGTGTGTTGCAGGTTAAGCGAGTGTCTGACAGGGTGATGAGTGTGAAGTTGGAAATTGAAGAAGTGATGATGAATATCATCAGTGCATATGCCCCACAGGTAGGTTGAGAGAAGAAGGAGAAAGAAGATTTCTGGAGTGAGTTAGATGAGGTAGTAGAGAGTGAACCCAAGCATGAAAGAGTGGTGATAGGAGTGGACTTCAGTGGGCATGTTGGTGAGGGAACAGAGGTTCTAAGGAAGTAATGAGTAGATATGGTATCAAGGACAGGAATGTGGAAGGGCAGATGGTAGTTGATTTTGCATAAAGGATGGAAATGACTGTAGGGAATACCTACTTTAAGAAAAAGGAGGAGCACAGGGTAACATATATGAGTGGAGGAAGATGCACACAGGTGGACTACATTCTTTGTAGGAGATGCAAACTAAAAGAAATCAGAGACTGCAAGGTGGTGGCAGGACAGAGTGTACCTAGACAGCATAGGATGGTGGATTGTAGGATGACTTTAGAAGTAAAGAAGAAGAAGAAGAAGAGAGCGAGAGCTCAATAAAGGATCAGATGGTGGAAGTTGAAGGAGGAAGACTGTTGTGTGAAATTCAGTGAGCAGGTGAGAGAGGCACTGGATGGAGGGGAAGCAATTTTAGGCAATTGGAAAAGTACTGCAGATGTGAGGGAGACAGCTAGGAAGGTACTGGGTGTGACATCTGGACAGCGGAAGGAAGGCAAGGAGACTCGGTGGTGGAACAAAGATGTCCAGGAAAGCATAAGGAGAAAAAGTTGGTAAAAAAGAATTGGGATAATCAGAGAGATGCCGAAAGTAGATGGGAGTACAAGAAGATGCGTTGTAAGGTGAAAAGAGAAGTGGCAAAAGCTATGGAAAAGGCATATAGCGAGCTGTACAAGAAGTTGAATAGTAAGAAAGGAGGAGATCGCATTGTTAGCTTATCATGTTCGCAGCATTCGCGCGGCATGTCATACACAGGTCGGACATATCATGCCACAGCACAATATGCTGCATGAAATCATCACCTGTGTCGCACCGTGGCTGAATAGCGCGATTGAGGCAGCCTTCACACCAGCGGCCGAAAGACGGCAAGTGCCCTGTGAGTGCCCATTTGACCCCTTCTTGGCCGGTGTCAGCCTAAGCCCAGGTGCCACCCATGAACATCTAACACCACTCGCGAGGCACTTAGAAAAGGCGGGACTATTCATGCAACCGGCATGATAGTAGAGTGCAGGCGACCACACTTGACCTGACTGTGCAACTGACCCCACAATGTCTAAGTGCCCCACAAGTGTGCTGTTACCAAGAACACATGTCATGCAAGTGTGGCGCCCCCCCCATGAACCAATATTGTCAGGTGCGGCTGAGGTCGCTGGAGTGCGATCATGGTCCATTGCAGCAAGCATCTGGACGACAGTCGACCGCTGTGCACTCGCAACTCAGCTGGAGGACATATGCCGTGCCATGAACAACATGAACAACACTCCACACAATGCACATGTGTGGGTGGGCTCTCATCCTGTCATTACATAATTACGTACAGACAAGATCACATGGGGACCGGTCAGCCATGTCTGAGTGCACACAGCACGGTGCGAACTTTCAAAGGATTCAAAGGATTCAAAAGAATTTTATTGTCATATGCACAAAAGAACATGTTCCCTGCACAATGAAATGTGTCTACTGCATTTAACCCATCCTAATTGCCAGTTAGGAGCAGAAGTTGCCATTAGGCGCCCGGGGACCAGCTCCAGATGTACATCCCTGCCTTGGTCAACAGCAGGGCTGAGCAAACCAAGACCGACCCATAACAAACGACACACACATAACACACAACACACATAGGCCGGCCCGGTACATAAACACATATAAAAAGCACACACGAGGGAAGAAAGAGAAAAAAACCCTCATAGCCGCTGCGTTACACAGCAGCAATGAGGAAAAAACCCCCCATCAACACAGAAAAACAATAATCACACAGACAAAGATGCAGGACGACAACCAAGATTTGAAGGTCCAGTTTATCAGAACACTCCAGAGGCAGCCTATTAGGCGCCGTCAACGGCCTTGTCCAACAATCCTGGAAGGGGGAGGGGCTCAGCCCTGAGCAGTCCACTGTCCACAGTCAACGTCAGAACTGGAGAAGCTGAGGGGAGGGGGATGACCAGGGAGGCTAATTGACCTTCCACCACGCAAATTGTCGTCCACATGACAGACAGAAAGAGTAGAAGATATATAAACATGGGGAAAGGTATGAACATGAATGTTTCTGTGTAGGCTCTCAGTTGTCCAGGTGGTTTCCATAGTATATGAACATGAACTCATTCATGTGATCGCTTTGCACATAGCACTCAGCTGATCGCTGGCCAGCAAGTCAATGCTGGTCATGACAGTGGCTCAGTGCACACGACGTGTTAAATTAAAAACAGAGATAACACAGCCAGGACAAATATATAAATAAATACTATAATAAGTACATGCATAATTACATAACAAACACATAAAAGAAATAATCACATAACAAAGGAACACAGAGTGACACTTTGATCTGTGAGCTGATCGCAAAAGTGGGCGTGTCTGTGACCACAGCAGCTGTTGGGATCTGTGGACCTGCAAGTCACAGGTGAACACATACCGTGTTATGATGGACATCACCTTACAACACTCCACCGTGAGGGGCGTGCATGTGCATGCTGTTCTCACGTGGAAATACTTGTACATAGAAACAAATATCGCCTTTGCAACGGGCAGCAGCAAACACATCTGCGCACACAACATCAGCTCCATGTGATCATGTGAACACTCAAATGGGGATCAGACTATCACATCCACCACGTGAGTTATGGGCCATATGACGCACTGTCCTTCGGTGCGCCGCTCGCTGGACACCTAGACATGCAGTGCTGGCTGATATGTTCAAGATATGAGCGCACGGCTTCATTCATGTCAATCCATCAGCGTGTGTAGTGCATGACCATGGGTCATGTGCAGAGAGGAACAAGAGGATGATACCTGTATCGTCCACTCTTCATAACAGGAATTAATTATTAGAAACTGCGATGTTTTCTGTCTTTTTTTTTTTTTTTACAGGTGACAACAGATTCATGGCCAGCACCATGACCGTGTTACATTTAAACAGTACATTCATTGTTCCTACGATGGTCTGAATCTGTGCTTTGCATTATTGTGGGGTTTCCATATATTTGTTGATTTATTGATATGTCCAGCATCTAATTGCTCTCCGCTGCTGTGGGAGCGTAATGTGGTGCCACGTGGTCCACGTGCTCGCATTGTGTTCGTGCACGCACACGAGCATGCACAAAACCATCGCCGCAGTATCATTCACGCCTGTCCAACCGTTTGTGCCTCCCGACAGCAGGTGGAATTGTTCATGGGTGCCCAATTTGTTTTTATTGCAGCTTTTCAGCCAGTTCCTGCTTTTTTGCTGAAATTTGTGTTATGTGTGAAGGGGCCCTTACACGAGGAACGAGCCCCTCAGTAACAACCAATGATGGCATTAGTTTTTTAAATCAATATTGGACTGATTAAAATAGTTTCTGTATCGAAGTGATGAACCAAACATTAACACTAGAGCTCAGGTTTTATTCACCCAGAATTTTCCTTTAAGAAGCAGCTATGGCTCAGTAATGAGTCCCTATAACCAGTCGGATTTGAGTCCTAATTGTACGATGGGTCATTAAGCAAAACACTGAGCCGACGTAACCTTGAGATTACTTCTTCTCAACCTTTGAAGGAATTGGAGAACGTGGGAGACAAATATATTTTAGTTTTAATTAGCAAAATTTTGTGAAACAGGGTCAAGTAAGGATTGCTAGAATGTAGCTTCTCTCATTTTATAGCCTTTCTAAGCCGACCAAAATTGAACAAAATTTCAAATTTCAGTAAAGTTCTTTTTTCACGTCAACACATACAGTACAATATTTTACCAATTTTGCATATTAATATGTTAAATTCTTTATTAAATATGTCATATCTGTCGCATTGAGTGCTAATCATTTTAAATTGTTAAACTCATTATAGTTAAGTGCAGCCATGTATTCAAGAAAAGAAAAAAAAAAACAATATTATTAATTATTAGTTGTAATTATTGTTTTATTTCAAACATTTCTCAGGGAGAAATATATTTACTCAAATGTTGAAAAGATCAAAATATTTTTGTCATCTCCTTAATTCTCTCATTTGCATTTTATTGGAAAAAAATACACACACTCTGCATACATGATATGAAAACCATAAAAGGCATCTTTGAAAATTCAAAGAAGAATGCATTGGCATATTTTTAGCAGCTATCAGTATTTTTTTCTTTTTTTTTTTGTTTTTTGTTAAATTGAATGTCAGATATGATAATTAGTATGTGATTAGTAATGAATTTAGTGTTCTATTAGCATTAGTATTTAAAAGGCAAACATTTATATCATCAAAGATGAAAACATTTATTTCATCAGCATAAAATTTTGGTTGATGAGGGTCACGTTGAAAGGCTAGAAAATCAAGAATCTATGCAATATTGATTGCTATCATGTTGAAATGGACTCTAGAGGTATATAGCTTCAGAAATACGTAGTAAGCATTTGGTCCCTCCGAGTGGGTCCAAACCAAATTAAGTGGTTTGGAACCAAACACTGTCTATGGTGCAGTCACACTTTTGCCATGTAACAGCAAGACAAAAAGACCTTTGAGTACAACGCTACTCACTCTTTACATGATGTAGGCATTGGATGTGAAAATCATAACCACCAACCAGTTACACTTGTGTTACGCTGTGCACTGCTTTGCACCAAGTGAAAGATGGTGCCCGAAATCACTACAACTGCAGATTAGTGTGATTCATGAATGAATCATGTTTCATGAAACTTTGTGAAAGATTCTAGCCTAACCTGGGAAGCACATTGAGACTTGTGTTTGGTTTAAGAGAAACAGGCCATGGCAGGAACTTTAAAAGCCTTTTTTTAAAATTAATGCAATGTATTTCAGGGCTTGGCGGAGATATACACTATATGAGTGCTTTTCTTAGTAGAAACAATTTGCCTCTTAAATGGAATGGGGAACAAACAAGTTAAGTTAATGATTCTAATGCAGTCCATATCTACAGCTACAACTCTTGTGCACAGCCATTGTACTTTATTTGCTCCTCTCACAACTCAAATGCACGATTTGCCTGTTTTATTGCTTAAGCATGCAATCCAAAGTTTGAACTCTACTTCTGTGCAAATCTGCAAGCAGTAGTTGTAATGTCAGCGTTTTGTCCCCATAGTGAACGACTCGAACGTTCAGTTCCTGACCAAGACGATGACGATGACCCGGACACGGAGCTATACCTCACTCAGCCGTTTGCCTGTGGACGGCCTTTGCAGTCAGTGTGCTGGATTCATTGATGAGTGCTGTAAGTCATCATTCATTCAACATTCTAATTACACAATCACGTGATTTTGTATGGCCATAGGTTTGATCACCGTGAGCATTGAGCTGGTAATGAAATGGTGGGCTACTAACCATAGATGCAGGGCCGATCATCAACCATAGGGCACAACAATAAAAAGTTGTTGTTGTTATTATCACTGGCATCACACAAGCACAAAGAAACCATGTTGTAATTTCTCCTGGTTTGTTATGCAATATACAGCCCCTTAAAAAGAACCATATCAATATTTCCTTCCTCAGTTGAATTTATTGAAAGTCGCGTTGAAACCAGGCCCAGGTCCCCACAGATGGGCTCCATCTTGTGAAGGGACCATCACGAACATGGCTTGGTCAACAGTTTTATACAATACAATGTGGGCGTTACATTGGTGTGGTTTTAGTTTCACAGTCCTAATGGTACCCCCACAGACAGGGGGAGCCCTCCCTTTATCTCAAACGTACGCATGCGGAATGGAAGTGAAACTTAACTCTTATGACGAACCAGGTTGCGGACACTTCCAAACAGGTAACAAAAGCAAATACTTGATAACTAACATAAAACAAGGAATTAGCACAGATATTACCAACATATCCACGATCACTCATCAAATAAAGAACATCCATTTACCCCTCAGATTAGCTACAATTGAGGGCTGACCGGCAGTTTGCATTTGTCGCTTGATGGGAGTTCCCGGGTGTGGTCAGGTCATGGTTACAGTACTTATTGTTACGGTGCACATTGTTTTATGATAGATTCCAAAAGGTCGGAAACGACATGTTCCTGATGAGCTTGTACTCCATGCTTGACTGCTGGGTGGCAAGGTGGATTAGGGTTTAGCACTAGTGCCTAACAGTCAGTGGTGGGCACAGCTAACCAAAACTTAGCTTCCATAAACCGTTAATCGGCTAACTAAAAACTTAACTTTTATAAAGATAAACCGATAAATTCCTAAAAAAAATTTAGTGGAAGTTACAGATAAAAGCTAAACCAATAACTTTCAGTATTGACTTCATTACACGAGCAGGGGCGGTGGCCAAGTGGTTTAATGCACTTGGTTTCAGTTCAGAAGGCTCTGGGTTCAAATCCCACCCCTGCCACATTTCTCCATGTAATGTGGAGTTGCGTCAGGAAGGGCATCCGGCGTAAAACCTGTGCCAATTCAACATTTGCTGTGGCGACCCCAAGTGCAAACAGGGAGCAGCCGAGGGGACTTACTGTTGACTTCATTACACTGGCAGCTACTGAAGCAAAGAGTCAATGCTTCTGTCTCAGATCAGCCTTCTCTCAGTAAAAGAGACTTGGTGACCAGAGACAAAACAGGAAGAAAAAAAAGATAATGCTTTGCTTCATCAAAACTTTTTCTGAAAGTGTGAGAGACAGCCAAGTGGAAACCATTTGGAAAATTCAGATGGCTTTCGGTGAAGATCTTATGGGGATCACACAGATTATGGACAATTACAACTGATTAAAGACGGCCCACAGCGGTGGATGGTGCACCGCGCACCAAGCGGCGATCGACAGGCTCAAACGACCAGATCAATTCCAAAGTGAACGGGACATCATCTGACTACCAGAGAATGGCAAGACAGCTGGACATAGCACTTTTTCGGCATATTCCACTGTTACAGGAGTTTTTGTAATGGAAAGAGGAGCTAAGAAATTCACCATGGAGCCGCTCATGGCGCGGGACGAAAGCACCTCTGTGTTGGTCTCACAGGACAAGCCCTAACATGCCCAGCTCTTGCACCATTCGGAAGATTCAGACGGCTTTCGGTGGCTTTTCAGTCGTGTGACTATCCGAGAAATTGTGGACGAGCTGGACATGCCACAACATGTCCTGTGAGTCTTCATCACGGCGTTGCTTTTGGTTCTGTGCCCTGCGCCTCCGTCCCGACGCGTGAATTCCCCCGCTTTTCTAACAGACCTCGTGTATATATATATATATATATATATAATGGCAATAAAGGCTCTATTATATTCTATTCAATTCTATTGACGCAACCAAAGTTCGATTGATTGTTTCAGTACAAAGTGTTGCACAGTGACGTTCCTGTCTCGTTAGTTAGCTTGTTAATTTCATTTCATTTATTCCTTCATTTGACAGGGACAATGCAATCAACATAGATTGAGCGATGTCTGCGACTGATGCGATGCACAAAGACTTTATAGCTTCAACTAATTCACAACTCTTGTCCCTGTAAGAGACTAATGTATAATAGTAATGTCTAATGTCTCTCTCTGTAAAGTACCTCAGAAGTAATTTGGTTACAAGAACAGCATTTTAAGATTTATAAGTCTTTATTTCTTATTCATGTTTACAAAATATAAGACAAAAAAAATGTTAATACATTAGGTCTATACAGAAATACAGCTGCCTCAGAGCCGTCATGGGTTAGTTTGTTCGAGCAATCAACCAACCTACATCATGCTGTTGTTGTCAGGCAGGAGGTCTGACGGGAGGCATGGTTATACCCACATTATAAAAAGGCACTGTTCTCGACATTACCAAGTAGCAGGCAGATAATGACATCATCGGCCTGTCTTTGGCGAACTTTTCTAGAGTATCTGTAACAATGCAAAGTACTGGTAACCTCCAGGGAATACGCTAGTAAGTGATAACAATGGGTATTAATGTATATATTAGGATGTCATTTGGATTTTTGTGGAAAAACCAGATGTTGTCTGGGACCAATATGAAAAATGCAGTCATCTTGTGTATTGATATCAGGTAACATTAGGTCCGGTCTGAGAGCATGTGCTGGTGTAGCGTGTCGCCACATCTAACACACTAAAGAACCACCTTAGGTTGGGGATGGCAATCACTCAGACAGACAACCGGTCTATCCTCACTTGTCGAAAGTAACCATCTGTCTGCTGCAGTCAGGTGAACCATGGACATCCATTTGCCATTCTCCAGTTGTCAGGGTCATCAACACTGAGGCAGATGCATGCTGGATCATTCCCAGAGAAACGTGCCACATGGCCAGAATGTTGTCGTTGATATTCCTTCACTATGGAAGGGTTACTCCACATCTGAGCCTCCCTAAGTGACTGTCTGACACAATGACACGATGTCATACCAATAGGACCCAAGGATCCTTCAACGAGACCTAACACTAAAGTTATCCAGTTATCAACCAAGACCCTAAAGACTTGGATCCTCACATCTCTTACAAGGTATCAACATCACCAAATGCTTCTTTGTCCAGTGATCTCATGACTCCATCCAGGACAATTTTTATAATTCATTCAATTTACTGAACCTGCTTATTCCAGGTAAAGGTCATGGGGGAAGCTGATCACTGGGCATGAGGTGAGGTACACGCTTGACAGGCCAAGACTCTATCACAAGACTGATACATATGGACAGGCAGACCTTCTTGGTGTGAGGCAACAGTCCTAACCACAAAGCCAACATGCTGCCCCTATTTAAATATCTAGTCACTCTGATCCTGATGAAACAACTCGTGACTCAGCTGGAAGTTGTTTGAGGTGCGATGGGTTCATTTGTCGGCCTTTCAGTTTGAGTGAAAAGAACAAATCTGCCTGTGAGTGCGCTGCAGTGGAGCCAAAGACACTGTGAGCTAACTGGCCGCCCTCATCCATCACTGTAGCCAATAATACTGTGACCAAATGACGTAGACAAAAGAATACACAGCCAACAAAAAGACCAGACACATAAACTTCAATGTCCATCTCAACAACTGGCACATGTGCCCAGATCTGACCTATCCTCACCCAGTGTAGTCTTTTTGCTCTTGTGTTAGAGGTTTAAAATAATAATTGTTTGTGTGTGTATTTTGAACCTGTCTGTGACGGCAGTCAGCGTAACCTGCAGTAATTGGATTCTCCTGTCTTTTCACTCAACGTGCTGAGCAATGTGACGTGACAGAACAGGGGCGAGATCACGGCGCTCACATTGGTCCGCACTTTGAGTGCTTCAGTTGTGACTTTGGTGGCGTTTACTTCAAGATTTTCCCCCCTCTACCTTCATTCCTTCAGACATACTTCAATGATAATATCCTCACCTTGATCCGGACACTGGTAACAGGAGGGGCGACACCAGAGCTAGAAGGGCTGCTGGCAGAGGAGAATGCGCTACGAGGCGGGTACCAGCACGCCGCAAGACCCTGGCTAACAGGGACAGGTGTCGAGTAGCACAGCTGGCCCTGTACGACGGGCCTTTTGCTGACCTCGGGGTAAGTGACTGGTGCTGTCACCCAAAGGTGTAGCTTGTCTTTGTCTGCTTCTGGGAGCTGGCTTTGGTGAAAGGAGTCAAACTAAGAAGGATGGATGAAATGCAAACAGATAAGATACTGCACCTAACCTCAAACACCTCCCAGAACCCACACATGCACAGACACACATGGGTATTTCCATTTGTCTCTTTTAGAATGGGGATGGAAATTCAACCTTGACCTCTGACTGTATCACTAACCAATCCTAATTTAAAACAAATCACTTCTTCCCACCTGTAGGCCAACGAAACCTGCCAACGTTGTTCAACATCAGATTCCCCTGCTACAAGAGAATTCAGCTTTGATGTGGTCTATTGTATAAATATTGTAGATCAACGAGAAAAAAAAATGTTTAGGTTTTGATCTGAGAGGCAAACAAGTGGTCATACATTAACATATTCTACTGGTTGTTTGTAATATTGATATTTTACAGCTGTACATCTATATAATAATAGCCAAGTGGCCTCTGTGTGCGTGCGTTTGTGCATCCGTGTGTATGGGTTGATCACAGAGTTGTTTGATATGTTTATGTATTTGGGTCAAGTATAAATGCTGCGAAAACCGAAAGTTTATAGGACAAATTATTTTTGGAGAAACTACGGATGTTAGCTAACAACACTGAACAATGGTTGTTGATAATTAAATTCTAGACTCTATTTTATCTAGATTCAAAATTTATTCACTTTATACATGCTTCCCTTAGGTAGTATTATTAGAAAGCATTGCTTAAATTTTCATTGTTACGCAGATGATACCCAGCTTTATCTATCCATGAAGCCAGAAGACACACACCAATTAGTTAAACTGCAGTATTGTCTTACAGACATAAAGACATGGATGACCTCTAATTTTCTGCTTTTAAATTCAGATAAAACTGAAGTTATTGTACTTGGCCCCACAAATCTTAGAAACATGGTGTCTAACCAGATCCTTACTCTGGATGGCATTACCCTGACCTCCAGTAATACTGTGAGAAATCTTGGAGTCATTTTTGATCAGGATATAGTCCTTCAAAGTGCATATTAAAACAAATATGTAGACTGCTTTTTTGCATTTGCGCAATATCTCTAAAATTAGAAAGGTCTTGTCTCAGAGTGATGCTGAAAACTAATTCATGCATTTATTTCCTCTAGGCTGGACTATTGTAATTCATTATTATCAGGTTGTCCTAAAAGTTCCCTGAAAAGCCTTCAGTTAATTCAAAATGCTGCAGCTAGAGTACTGACAGGGACTAGGAGAGAGCATATTTCACCCATATTGGCCTCTCTTCATTGGCTTCCTGTTAATTCTAGAATACAATTTAAATTCTCTTACTTATAAGGTTTTGAATAAGTCAGGGTCCCATCTTATCTTAGGGACCTCATAGTACCATATCACCCCAATAGAGCGCTTTGCTCTCAGACTGCAGGCTTACTTGTAGTTCCTAGGGTTTTTAAGAGTAGAATGGGAGGCAGAGGCCTTCAGCTTTCAGGCTCCTCTCCTGTGGAACCAGCTACCAATTCAGATCAGGGAGACAGACACCCTCTCTACTTTAAGATTAGGCTTAAAACTTCCTTTTTGCTAAAGCTTATAGTTAGGGCTTGGATCAGGTGACCCTGAACCATCCCTTAGTTATGCTGCTATAGACTTAGACTGCTGGGGGGTACCCATGATGCACTGAGTGTTTCTTTCTCTTTTTGCTCTGTATGCACCACTCTGCATTAATCATTAGTGATTGATCACTGCTGTCTTCCACAGCATGTCTTTTCCTGATTCTCTCCCCTCAGCCCCAACCAGTCCCAGCAGAAGACTGTCCCTCCCTGAGCCTGGTTCTGCTGGAGGTTTCTTCTGTTAAAAGGGAGTTTTTCCTTCCCACTGTCGCCAAGTGTCCGCCAGGGGGTCGTTTTGGACCGTGGGGTTTTTCTGTAATTATTGTATGGCTTTTGCCTTACATATAAATCGCCTTGGGGCAACTGTTTGTTGTGATTTGACGCTATATAAATAAATTGATTTGATTTGATTTAGACTCACACGCCATTCCAGCAGCGGGCGGTAAATTCTTTAAAGGCGATAAAGCCTTTATCTATATATAAGGCAAAGTGGCCTCTGGGTACGTGGATATGTGCATTATTTTATTAGTAAGTTCAATGTAAGTACATAATATATTCTAATCAAAGTGCATTTTTTCCACGAATTTGATTGGTTAAGTGTGTGAGATTTCAGTCCGTATAATATCGGGGTAACCGTGGCAAAATATTCAACCATATTCACATTTCATGTTTCACATAGCACTGTTAGCTTAGGGCGAAGAGAAAGTCGCGTACTGACGCTGGCCCCTGAAATGGGTGAATTTAAGCTACCATACGAAAGTATTGATGCGGATTCGGGTACAGAATTACTGTTTCACATTTGATGGATTTTCACGTTTGGTGGATTACTCCACGCCCTGACTGCTGATGAGTGGTGCTTGCCACGACGGTATGCCTTGCTGACTGATTACTTACAGAAAAATAAACCATGCAAACAATGCAATTGAATTAGAATGGGAATAACGTCCTTGTGTCTGATGATTTGCGGGCGTTCATACTTTTATACAGTTGCAAATAGCCATTTTACCGCTCCGCTTATGCGGCACTGGTAAAAGCTCTATTTGCTACCGTATAATCAGCATGAATGTCTGCAAATCATCAGACACAACAGGGTTATTCCCTAAATAATAGTTTAAGGTGAGTTAAAGGTGCTTGAATTTTCTGCACAATACATGTGACATAACTGGAGTCATGTTTGTACCGTGACACACTCCCACTGAGCTTGTTTGCAAGTAGTATAAGGCCAATAAAGGGTCAGAGGGAGCGAGGTGGACAGATGCCCTCCTCTCTGAAGAAAAAGGGGTGTGGCTAACAGCAAGGTCCTTTCTAATTAAAGCAATAAATGTAGGTGTTTATTTTCCTCACCATTGTTGATCTTCAGTATTCTGGCTACAAATTGTAATATTCAAGACACCTGGTGACAAGTCACTTCATTTTGGTATTCGATGAGTATTACATCAATAAAAGCTGTTTGGTCGGTATTCAGCCTAACACTGCATTGCTGTCTTGCAGGATTGTGTTGTTATGGTGTCCTGTTTTGTAAAGCTCTGAAAACCTACAACATGTTGTGCTTTGGAATCTATCGATTACGAGACGCACACCTGAACACGCAGAGTCAGTGCACCAAGCGGTGAGTCTTGCACGTCATGTTTGAAACGGATTCATGCAAATTGTTTATTTGTGATTCAGTGACAGCATAATGTGTGGTTCTGTGTGGCTTTGACATTTGATCAGTTCTGTCCTTAAGTGAACAACTTCCTCCACTAACACAACCCTTCCAGTGTATTTGATCCATATTGGCTTTAAATGATTGAGTTAAACAGTTCTGACCTTGAGTTTGACCTGTCACTGTCATCCAAGTTCACAGTTCATGTGATCAATAATAACATGATACTGTATACGACTTCATATCTATATATTAAAAGCCAAGCGCCCTCTGTATATGTGTGCGTGCATGTGTGGCTTCGATCACAGACAAACTGGGGAGAGCTGACATCTGCTGTTTGGTATTCTTGTGCATTTTGAGTCAAAGATAAACACTGACAAAATGGAACATTGAGAAGACTAACATTTTTAAAAAATTAGGAATATTAGCTAACAACAGTGAACAATGGACGTCGATAATTACCGAACTCACACACCATTCCAGCAGGCGGCAGTAAATCATATGTATATTAAAAACCAAGTGGCCTCTGTGTACATGTATGCATACGTGCATGTGTTTTTACCTTCAATCACGGACAAACTGGGGAGAGCTACATTTACCGTTTGGTATACTTATGCATTTTGGGTCAAGGATGAATGTCGCCAAAATGGAACGTTGATAGCACTAATATTTTTTAGAAATTGCGGATATTACATATAACAGTAAACAGTGGATGTTGATAATAACATTATTGACTCACACGCCATTCTGAATCATTATAAAAACTTTGCATAATTTATTACCACCCTTGAAATATGTCAGATACATATTTAGAAAACACTACCAGCCTAGACTCATGGATCCTCATGGGCAATGCGCTAGTTACTGTTTAATATTGTGCAAACAATGAATGTTGAATTCAATGGTATGAATATTTCATGAGGTGAAAGATGGAATGTCCATTCAGTGAGACGAAGGCCGAGTTCAATGATATGTTGTAGAGCCCGACCAATATGGATTTTTTGAGGCCGATACCGATATCGATATTGGATGAAAAAAAAACATGCAGATAATCGATAAATCGGCTGATTTGCCGATAGCCGATAAAATCAGCCGATATTATTATTAGTTTTTTTTTAAATGAATAAAATGTTCTTTTTTGGACCCTTAACAAAAAGGTATAGCTAAAAGCTGAAGCTTTGTCCTCATATTGATTAACTTTATAACAGAGAAGAATTTCAAGTTCAAAAAATGCAATCAAGAATTAAAACCTTTGTGAAATTAGCAAATACATATCCTTAAAAAGAGTTGTGAAATACATCTGATCTTGTACCTCTTGTTCCTGCGACTTAAATATAGGTTCAGGATAAGGATATAGATCCTTATAAACTTACTTGTATGCTTCTGTCAGCCGATCAGTGCAGTGTGATGGCGAACTGCGGGGGCCGGTGATGAACACATTTAAGCAGGGTGTAAGCAGCTCTCAGTTGAATGGAGTCAGAGCTCCATCTACTGGACAATGGTGCAAGGACATTTACTTTGCCAACACAAACATTATTTCAGTAACTGTTCTGTTTATGAGAAAATTATTGGCGTTCTATGGCAAAATTTCGGCTGATAGTGAGTACTTTGAAAAGGGCTTATATCGGCCGATATTATCGGCTGGCCGATATATCGGTCGGGCTCTAGTATGTTGCTTTCATTGAATTGAATATTTGTTTCATTAAAAGAATGTAAAAACATTCATTATTTGTTTTATATAACAGCTAAAATAGATCCTTGATATTATAGTAATTTATAAACAACAGAAAAGTGACTTACATTTTGGTGTGGTGCTTTGACACCAACAGTCCAACACAGACTTTAAATAGGAGTCCAAAATTGTTCTCAGTCAACTTGGAAAAACAGTCTGTGATACTTCCAAAAAAAGACTTAGTGTACTCAGTCCAGCGAAAAATCACATCAGAA
Organism: Thalassophryne amazonica; assembly: GCF_902500255.1. Lineage (NCBI taxonomy): Eukaryota > Metazoa > Chordata > Actinopteri > Batrachoidiformes > Batrachoididae > Thalassophryne > Thalassophryne amazonica. The sequence goes on along the minus strand of NC_047120.1, from coordinate 24,149,440 downwards.
ATTTGTCCATGTTTTCATCCTAATGCCGCGTTCACACCGGGCGCGACCGAATGCCACAAATTCGCTTCGGATGCGTGGCGACGGACACGCCACCATCGCCCGGTGTGTTGCTCTGCTTTCGCTTCGAAAATTCACCCCAGTACGTCATCAAATAGGAGGAGCTTCCATTCCGCTCGCCGGCTCCGATTGTCAGTCAAGTTAACATGACGGACCTTGATCACAGTCCCTGATTGGTCATCGCAGCGCGACAAGATGAAAAAGTTCCGATTTTTCAACTTGGGGAGGAGGGCAATGCGACGTGACGCGACGCAATATTGCGCTAAAAATGCGCCAGTCGCTCAAAATCACTTCACTCGCATCCATCGCGTCGTGCTCCGTGGCTTGGCACCAAAACATGTCCTTCCATAGGGATTACATGGCAACCTGTCACTGCTGTCGCTCACGTCGCACTGGACGTGAACGCGGCATTACAGCTCTTCATGCTTCCAGACAGCTTATGGCAGAGTTGATTTGTTTTTGTGTGTGTGTATGTTAGAAGAATTAGCACCATCAATTAGCTTGTTCAAATCATTGTCCATCAGCAAAACCAACTCTGCCATGTTTAGCTATACGCCGCCCCCACTGGGTGGGGTTCCCAGCATGCAATGGTACAAAACTTATGGAACCAAATTTGCACGGTAAATGGAACCATATTTGCACGCTAAATGCAACACAACACAAATGGGACAAATAACCCATGTCACGTGACATACAAAGCACCAATCAAATGACAAGGATCCACTCAGCCGTTATAATAACCACAAGTGTATCTTTATTATCAACCAAGCTGTAGCATAAACTCAGTAATGTTTAAGATATAGAACCTGTAGCAGATGAACTAAATATTCCATTCAGTGGGTCCCAGGGCTCTCCACAGAAATGTGAAGTATGGTGGTGCAGTACATTTGGGAGGGTGGGGCAATACTCCAGAAGGGGAAGTTGTAGCATTTTTCTAATGTTTAAAATGTAGCAACTTGGGCAGTGTGATGTCAGATGAAATAAATATTCCATTCAGCTGATAGTGTCATCTGGACTGACCGATCCAGTCAGTGGTTGCGTGTAACACAACGTGCCAACAGGTTTAATGGCTATAAAATGTCCCAGAGTAATGTGGAGCATTAAACTGTCCCCTCTGTGCCCTGCATCCATATTTGCACTCATATTTCCCATCGTTTAAGCAGCATTTTGCCCTTGGACACATCTGATTTTTTTTTTTTGCACACCTTTGCTGCCTTCTTTTAATGTATAACATCAAAATACGGCTCTTTGATTATTTTGTTCACCCACGGATGGACGTGCACACAGGATGAAAACAATACTCCCACAAACCACTGCATATGGATACAGTTATTCTGAACACAGTCATCTCTTCCCTCTCTCCTCCAGGTACGTCATCACCAATCCGCCGTACGCCATTTGAGCTGGTGCCCTCTGACCTGATCTTCTGCCTGATGCAGTTCGACCACAACGCCGGCCAGTCCAGAACCAGCCTCAGTCACTCTTCCCATTCGTCGCCATTCCTCCAGCAAAAGAGCTCCTCCCCTCCACTCCATCCCAAGCACTAACCGCACCAACCGCACCAAAAGCAGGGACTCACGAGACAAACAAAAGTATGTCCCCCGTCTAACCCTCTCTGACGTCTGCAGCTGCTGTTGTCCCGTGTGTACGTGTGTGTTTGTGTGCTTTTGCGGTACATTTATCTTCTCCAGCAGGGTCAGTCCATCACGAAGCTGTCAATACTTTGCATCGACTGGCTCTCAGCTGTTGTTGTTCATTTATAAATGTACGTACAAACTAATGAACACTAAAATGAGTGAACATGTCACACCTTGTTTGTGGTTGGGATTCCTTGAGATGATAATTCTTTTGATGCTATCATGGGTGATACGGTGCATCCGGAAAGTATTCACAGCGCTTCATTTTTTCCCCCATTTTGTTATGTTACAGCCTTATTCCAAAATGGAGTAAATTCATTTTTCCCCATCAAAATCCTGCTCACAACACCCCATAATAACAACATGAAAAAAAGTTTTTTTTTATTTTTTTTTTATTTTTGCTAATGTATTAAACATAAACTAATACATCACATGTATTACGAGACACACATTTGCACATCTGTGACATTCACACCCTTTGTTCAGTAATTTGTTGATGCACCTTTTGCAGCAGTTACAGCCTCAAGTCTTTTTGAATATGATGCCACAAGCTTGGTGCATCTATCTTTGGGCAGTTTTGTCCATTCCTCTTTGCATCACCTCTCAATCTCGAGGTTGGATGGGGAGCGTCAGTGCACAGCCATTTTCAGATCTCTCCAGAGATGTTCAATCAGATTCAGGTCTGGACTCTGGCTGGGCCACTCAAGGACATTCACAGAGTTGTCCCTGAAGCCACTCCCTTGATATCTTGGCTGTGTGTTTAGGGTCATTGTGCTGCCAGACGGTCACCCCAGTCTGAGGTTAAGGGCGCTCTGGAGCAGGTTTTCATCCAGGATGTCTCTGTACATTGCTGCATTCATCTTTCCCTCAATCCTGACTAGTCTCCAGGTTCCTGCTGCTGAAAAACATCCCCACAGCATGATGCTGCCAACACCATGCTTCACTGTAGGGATGGTGCCTGGTTTCCTCCAAACATGATGCCTGACATTTAGATTCAGATCCAATTTATTATTATACCCTTGGGTAAATTTGGTTACAGTGACTGAGTCATCTTGTTTTGATAAACACACAGAGCAAGACAAAGTGACAGTGCTAAAAGAACAAGGATACCCCAAGATAAAATAAAAAAGCAAGATGAGTTAAAAACATCAATATATAACAAGTCTAAAACATGTCATACCAAGCCAAAGGATTAAAATAAATAAATAAATAAATAAATACAATTTACTGTTCATAAAACAAAAAAAAAAGAAACTATACAAAAAATAAATACGAGGTCTGTTAGAAAAGTATCGGACCTTTTTATTTTTTGCAAAAAACCTGATGGATTTGAATCACGTGTGCTTGCATGAGCAAACCTTGAACCTTTATGCGCATGCATGAATTTTTTCACGCCTGTCCATTGCGTCATTTTCTGGAAAGCAGCCTTGTGTGAGGATATGTGTAGTGCTCTCGGCGGATTTTCATTGCAAGGAAAATGACGGAACGACTGAGCAGCGGTGCATCAAATTTTGCCAGAAACTGGGCGACAGCCAGGTGGAAACCATTCGGAAGATTCAGACGGCTTTTGGTGACTTTTCAGTCGTGTGATTATCCGAGAAATTGTGGAAGAGGTGGGCATGTCACACATGTCCTGTGAGACTTCAACATGGAGGCGCTTTTGCTCCGCCGTCAGCAGCTTCGGCATGAATTTCACTGCCACTCTTTTCATGGCCAGATCTTCTGTCACAGTGGAATGTGCCGAAAAAGTGCTGATGTCCACCTCTTCCGCAATTTCTTAGATAGTTACACGACGGTCCCACATCACCACAGCGTTCACTTTGGAATGATCTGGTCATTTCTGCATGTTGATGGCCGACTGGAGCATGGCTCGCTCTCCACCGTTGTGCCGACGTCTTTAAACCGGTTGTACCGCTCCTTAACATGTGTGATGCCCAAAGCATCGTCACTGAAAGCCATCTGAATCTTCCGAATGGTTTCCACCTGGCTGTCGCCCAGTTTCTGGCAAACTTTGATGCAGTAGCGCTGCTCCAGTCATTCCGCCATTTTCCTTGCAATGAAAATCCGACGAGAGCACGACACACGACCTCACACAAAGGCTGCTTGCCAGCAAATGACGCAATTGACAAGTGTGAAAAAATTCATGCATGCGCACAAAGGTTCAAGGTTTGCTCATGCAAGCACACGTGATTCAAATCCATCAGGTTTTTGCAAAAAATAAAAAGATCCGATACTTTTCTAACAGACCTCGTTCATAAGTTATATTGGATACATAAGTTCTTGGTCACCTCCCTGACTAAGGCCCTTCTCCCCCAATTGCTCAGTTTACATGCGCGGCCAACTCTAGGAAGAGTACTGGTGGATCTTAACTACTTCTATTTAGGGATGATGGAGGAAACTGCTCATTGGGACCTTCAAAGCAGCAGAAATGTTTCTGTACCCTTCTCCAGATTTGTTTCTTGAGACAATCCTGTCTTGGAGGTCTGCAGACCAATTCATTTGACTTCATGCTTGGTTTGTGCTCTGACATGCTGTCACTGTGGGACCTTATATGTAGACAGGTGTGTGTCTTTCCAAATCATGTCCAATCAACTGAATTTATCCCAGGTGGACTCCAATTAAGCTGTAGAAACATCTCAAGGATGATCAGTGGAAACAGGATGCACCTGAACTCAATTTTGAGCTTCATGGCAAAGACTATAAACATGTCATTTTTTTTTTTTTTTATAAATTTGCAAAATCTCAAATAAAACTTTTTTCACATTGTCATTATGAAAATTTCATCCATTTTGGAAAAAGTCTGTAACATAAAATGTGGAAAAAGTGAAGCGCAAAGTGAAGCGCAAAGTGAATACTTTGCGGATGCACTGTACAGCACATCTCCGTGTTGGCGCAGTGTTTTCAAACTTCAGTGAATGATGGTTTAAATCAGTGGGTGAGCCTTTGCCATTCTGGTTATTCTTCTATCCATTTTGATGGTTGTTTTCCGTTTTCCTCCACGCGTCTCTGTTTTTTTTGTCCATTTAAAGCACTGGAGATCATTTTAGATGAACAGCCTATAATTTTTTGCACCTGCGTATAAGTTTTTCCCCTCTCCAATCAACTTTTTAATCAAACTACGCTGCTCTTCTGAACAATGTGCTGAAGATCCATTTCCTCAGGCTTTCAAGAGAACAGCATGTTCAACAGGTGCTGGCTTCAATCCTTACATAAGGGAACCTGATTCACACCTGTTTGTGCCACAAATTGACAACTCACTGACTGAATGCCACACTACTATATTGTGAACACCCTTTTCACTTTTTTTTTTTTTTTTACTAACAGCCCAATTTCATAGCCTTAAGAGTGTGCATATCATGATGCTTGTCTGTTGGATTTGTGAGAATCTACTGAATCTACTGGTACCTTATTTCCCATGTACCAATAAGAAATATACCAAAACCTGGATTAATCTTTTTAGTCACATAGCACTACTATATCTGAACACTACTGTGAGATGCTGTCTTTGAGAGGTGGGAATTTATCAGTTGTCTGCCTGGGGGGTTGTCATAAAGGACCAAATACGGGGTCTGTGTCTTAATGACTGAGTCCCCTCCTTGACAGTCGATTGTAATGGACTTAGTGGAGCACAGCGCAGGGGAACGACAGATAGGTTAAGGCAGGGTTCCAATCCGGTCCTCAAGGACCCCTGAACCTGCACATTTTCCATCTCTCCTTACTCCACCACAAGCTGATTTGCGAATTCAGGTGTCTAAGGGAGAGATTGGAAAATGTGCAGGTCAGTGGTCCTTGAGGACCGGATTGATAACCCCTTGGTTAAGGTAAGCAGCTAACTACATAGTCAGTCGTTTAAAAAAAAAGTATTTACATTTCGTGATTTAACCTACAACTGCTTCAGAACGGCTCCTCTCTCCATGCTTTTGACACTTATAATGACTAATGACTAATTTTTTGCTTGTTCAGTGGTGACAAGAAATTGCATCACTGAGAGTATTTTTAGCTTGTGCCATCTAGTAACATTGTATAACTGATTATCTTGTGATGGAGTTTTGTTCTAGATCAATACAGATTCATTGTTGGTGGGCCGCCAGAAGAGGAGGTACTGCTGGCCACCCACCAGGAGGGGCGCCCTGCCTGAAGTGGTGGGCTTCAGGCACGAGAGGGCGCTGCCGCCACGGACACAGCCGGGGGTGACAGCTGTCACTCATTATCTCATGACAGCTGTCATCCATCTACACTTCATCATTCCACTCCGATAAAAACCGGACGTCATCTCCACCTTGTTGCCGAGAATATCATCTTACCTGTGAAGGTAATATTCTCAGCCTTAACTGTGTCTTAGTCTGAACTCTTTTTGCAGCCGCTTTCCTGTGGTGTTCCCCTATCTGAGAGATTGGCGTTTGGTGTGATCAGCGACGGCTTCGCTTCACACCAAACAGATAAGTGGTTAGACAGGAGCTGCACGAGTGTGTGTTAGAGGTGGAGGTGGAATTCCCACCATTGTTGTTACTGGGTGTGGACGCACCCACATATGACTGTTTTTGCTCCTCGCCAGCAGTAACCAGATCCGACACTCAGAGACGGTGGCCACCTGGGGACTCGGAATTGGCAGCTCCAGTATTCTCCAGGTTCGGTGGCGAGGAAATCGTGTGGTTCCAGTTCTTCTCAGGACAGACGTCTTCTATCCTCGAGCCTGCCCACACGTCACCTTTGTGGACTGACTGTTTGCTCAAAGTCTGTAATCCTCTGTGTTTTTGTTGGTCTTTTCACAACAGTAAAGTGTTCATATTCGACTCTTTCATTGTCCGATCATTTGCGCCCTTGTTGTGGGTCCGTGTCACTACACTTTCCCAACAGGATATCTCGGCCAGCGCATGGATCCCGGGGGCGTCAACCGTCTGTTGGACAACCAATGGAAGAGCAGGGTGCACAGGCGTCTCAGGAGCGTGATTGGGTGAGTTGCAGCAAATCCCTCCCGCCTTTAACCGCTCGGTTTGGATTTGATGACCTGAGCAGAAACGTCATCCCTTAACCGCAGGATGGAGCTCTCCCACGCAGGGGGAAGCGCGCGCTCAGGGCGCTGCTGCAGCTCCTCCTCCTGCCGACCCAGTGCAGAATATAGATGTTCCACTGGTCGTTCAACGACCCCCCCCACCATCCCCTGAAGCATACATAAGTCCCCCAGAGCCGTGCGGACGTTGTGTGGAGACGTGCGCGGACTTTCTTATGCAGTGTTCGCTCGTCTTTGCACAACGTCCCGTCATGTACGCGTCTGACGCCAGTAAGGTGGCTTATGTTATTAACTTGCTTCTTGGTGAGGGACGCGCTTGGGCTACAGCACTTTGGGAGCAAAATTCACGGCTCCTTACCACTTATACTGGGTTTGTGAGGGAGTTCAAAACGGTTTTTGATCACCCTAATAGAGGAGAGACTGCTTCGACTGTGCTGTTGTCTATGAGACAGGGGCGCCGGAGCGCAGCCAAATATGCAGTCGACTTCTGCATCGTGGCTGCGAGGTCCGGCTGGAATAACGTTGCGCTCCGCGCCGCCTTCATAAACGGACTGTCATTGGTCCTGAAGGAGCACCTGGTAGCCAAGGAAGAACCACGGGATCTAGATGGGCTTATTGATCTCGTTATACGGTTAGACAATCGGTTAGAGGAACGCTGTCGGCAGCGAGACGAAGGACGTGGCTGGGCACGCGCCGTCCCTCTCCCTTCTGGGTCAGAAAAGGTTCCGCCCTCCCCACACTCCACAGCCTCAACGCTCCGTGTTGCTACAGCTCCCCCTGCTGACAAAGCCTATGGACACGAGCAGGGTCACATTTAGACCACCTAACAGACAGAGGAGGCTGGCCCGCGGGGAGTGCTTTGTCTGCGGCTCGAGTGAGCATCTGCAGAGAGACTGCCCCAAGCGGTTAAACACCAACGCCCGCTCCCTAGAAACTGGGCTTAGGGTGGGCCAAGACATTCACGTGGGGCATACACATATTTCCACATGACTCCCAGTTACAATCCTGAGTGGGGATTTAACCCTTCAAGCCCCAGCACTGGTGGACACGGAGTCAGAAGGGAATCTGCTAGACAGCAGATGGGCTAGGGAGGTAGGACTCCCTCTGGTGGCGCTCCCTTCGCCATTGCAGGTGCGGGCACTAGATGGCACCCTTCTCCCTTTAATCACACACAAGACACAACCAGTAACTCTGGTGGTGTCTGGAAATCATCGGGAGGAGATCGAGGTTTTTGTGACTCCTGCTACCTCCAACGTGATTTGGGCTTCCCTTGGATGTTGAAACACAATCCCTGGATTGATGGGCCATCTGGGGTGGTGGTTCAGTGGAGCGAAACCTGCCATCGGATGTGTTTAGGATCCTTGGTTCCCCCCGGTTTACAGGCTAAGGAGGAGGTCAAAGTCCCTCCCAATCTGACGGCAGTGCCGGTTGAGTACCACGATCTTGCTGACGTCTTCAGCAAGGTTCTGGCACTCACCCTTCCCCCGCACCGTCCGTATGATTGTGCCATTGATTTGATTCCGGGCCTTGAGTTTCCGTCCAGCAGGCTGTACAATCTCTCAAGACCTGAGCGCGAATCAATGGAGACCTACATCCGGGACTCATTAGCTGCTGGGCTGATCAGGAATTCCACCTCCCCGATGGGTGCAGGTTTCTTTTTTGTGGGCAAGAAAGACGGCGGACTCCGTCCATGCATTGATTACAGGGGGCTGAATGAGATTACGGTTCGCAATCGATACCCATTGCCCCTGTTAGATTCAGTGTTCACGCCCCTGCATGGAGCCAAAATCTTCACCAAGTTGGATCTTAGAAATGCATACCACCTGGTTCAGATCCGGAAGGGAGACGAGTGGAAGACGGCATTTAACACCCCGTTAGGGCATTTTGAGTACCTGGTCATGCCGTTCGGCCTCACTAACGCCCCCGCGACGTTCCAAGCTTTGGTTAAAGACGTCTTGCGGGACTTCCTGCACTGATTCGTCTTCGTATACCTGGACGATATACTCATCTTTTCTCCGGATCCTGAGACTCATGTCCAGCATGTACGCCAGGTCCTGCAGCGGTTGTTGGAGAACTGGCTGTTTGTGAAGGGCGAGAAGTGTGACTTTCACCGCACCTCTCTGTCCTTCCTGGGGTTTATCATCTCCTCCAACTCCATCGCCCCTGATCTGGCCAAGGTTGTGGCGGTGAGAGATTGGCCCCAACCAAACAAGCAGTAGGAAGCTGCAACAGTTCCTCGGTTTTGCACATTTCTACAGGAGGTTCATTAAGGGCTACAGTCAGGTAGTTAGCCCCCTGACAGCCCTGACCTCTCCAAAAGTCCCCTTCACCTGGTCGGATCGGTGCGAAGCCGTGTTCAGGGAGTTGAAACTACGGTTCTCGACTGCACCAGTTCTGGTGCAGCCCGACCTTGGCCGCCAGTTTGTGGTTGAAGTGGACGCCTCTGACTCAGGGATAGGAGCCATGCTATCCCAGAGCGGAGAGACCGATAAGGTTCTTCACCCGTGTGCCTACTTTTCTTGCAGGTTGACCCAGCTGAACGGAACTATGACGTCGGCAACCGAGAACTCCTTGCGGTGAAAGAGGCTCTTGAGGAGTGGAGACACCTGTTGGAAGGAGCGTCTGTGCCGTTCACGGTTTTCACTGACCATCGGAACCTGGAGTATATCAGGACCGCCAAGTGGCTGAACCCCAGGCAAGCCGCTGGTCACTGTTCTTCGGGCGTTTTGACTTCCGGATCACCTATCACCCCGGGACCAAGAACCAAAGATCAGTTGCCTTGTCCCGGGTACACAAAGACGAAGTCAAAACTGAGCTGTCGGATCCACCGGAGCCCATCATTCCGGAGTCCACTATCGTGGTCACCCTCACTTGGGACGTGGAGAAGACCGTCCGGGAGGCCCTGGCATGGAACCCGGACCCCGGAACTGGACCAAAAAATCGTCTGTACGTCCCACCAGAGGCCAGAGCTGCAGTCTTGGATTTCTGTCACGGATCCAAGTTCTCCTGTCATCCAGGGGTGCGAAGGACCGTGGCAGTTGTCCGGCAGCGCTTCTGGTGGGCGTCTATGGAAGCCGACGTCCGGGAGTATATCCAGGCCTGCACCACCTGTGCCAGGGGCAAGGCAGACCATAAGAGGACCCAAGGACTTCTCCAGCCGCTCCCGGTGCCACATCGCCCCTGGTCCCATATCTGCCTGGATTTCGTCACGGGCCTCCCGCCATCCCAGGGCATGACTACCATTCTGACGATAGTGGACCGGTTCTCCAAGGCGGCCCACTTCGTGGCCCTCCCGAAGCTCCCAACGGCCAAGGAGACTGCTGACCTCCTGGTCCACCACGTCGTTCATCTGCATGGGATACCAGCTGACATAGTCTCGGATCGTGGTCCCCAGTTTTCCTCTCAAGTCTGGAGGAGTTTCTGCAGGGAACTGGGGGCCACCGTGAGCCTCTCGTCCGGGTACCACCCACAGACGAACGGACAGCAGAACGGGCCAACCAAGAGTTGGAACAGATCCTCTGCTGTGTGACATCAGCGCACCCGACGGCCTGGAGTAACCATCTGGCCTGGATCGAGTATGCACACAACAGTCAGGTGTCTTCTGCCACCGGCCTCTCCCCATTTGAGGTGTGTCTGGGGTACCAGCCCCCGTTGTTTTCCGTGGTGGAGGGAGAGGTCGGTGTGCCCTCGGTCCAGGCCCACCTGCGGAGGTGCTGTCGGGTGTGGCGCACCGCCCGTTGTGCCTTATTAAGGCCCGGACGAGGGCTAAGACCCATGCAGACCGCCGGCGGTCCCCGGCCCCCTGCATACCAGCCCGGGCAGGAGGTGTGGTTATCTACTAAGGACATTCCCCTGCAGGTGGACTCACCCAAACTTATGGACAGATTCATTGGACCCTTCAAGATCATCAAAATCCTCAGTCCTGCTGCAGTGAGCTCCAACTCCCGGCTTCACTGCGGATTCCACCCTGTTTTTCATGTCTCCCGGATTTAAACCACACCTCACCTCACCCCTCTGTGCTCCCGGTCCGGCACCGCCTCCTGCCCGGATCATCGACGGGGAACCGGCTTGGACAGTGCGCCGGCTCCTGGACGTCCGTCGAATGGGCCGGGGGTTCCAGTATTTGGTGGACTGGGAGGGGTATGGACCCGAAGAACGCTCCTGGGTAAAGAGGAGCTTCATCCTGGACCTGGCCCTCCTGGCCAATTTCTACCGCCGTCACCCGGACAAAGCCTGGTCGGGGCGCTTCCTGGCGCCCGTTGAGGGGGGGTCCTGTTGTGTGGGCCGCCAGAAGAGGAGGTACTGCTGGCCCACCACCAGAGGGCGCCCTGCCTGAAGTGCGGGCTTCAGGCACGAGAGGGCGCTGCCGCCACAGACACAGCCGGGGGTGACAGCTGTCACTCATTATCTCATGACAGCTGTCATCCATCTACACTTCATCATTCCACTCCATAAAAACCGGATGTCATCTCCACCTCATTGCGGAGATATCATCTACCTGTGAAGGTAATATTCTCAGCCTTAACTGTGTCTTAGTCTGAACTCTTTTTGCAGCCGCTTTCCTGTGGTGTTCCCTATCTGAGAGATTGGCGTTTGGTGTGATCAGCGACGGCTTCGCTTCACACCCCAACCAGATAAGTGGTTAGACAGGAGCTGCACGAGTGTGTGTTAGAGGCGGAGGTGAAATTCCCACCATTGTTGTTACTGGGTGTGCAGGCACCCACATATGACTGTTTTTGCTCCTCGCCAGCAGTACCAGATCCGACACTCGGAGACGGTGGCCACCTGGGGACTCGGAACTTGGTGGCTCCAGTATTCTCCAGGTTCGGTGGTGGAGGAAATCGTGTGGTTCCGGTTCTTCTCAGGACAGACGTCTTCTATCCTCGAGCCTGCCCACACGTCACCTTTGTGGATTGACTGTTTGCTCAAATTCTGTAATCCTCTGTATTTTTGTTGTGCTCTTTCACAACAGTAAAGTGTTCATATTCGACTCTTTCATTGTCCGTTCATTTGCCCCCCCTGTTGTGGGTCCGTGTCACTACACTTTCCCAACATTCATTTCATTTTTGTCTCGAGTGAAACAATGACCCCCTACACTAAATAGATCCCTGGTTGTAAAATCCTGGAGTTGCACCTTGCATTTGATTTTCCTATTTGTTGTTGTCGTCATCATCATCAGCATCATCATCGTCATCATCACACCCACACAATAATTATTTCTGCTTTTATTGCATTGTACTTGTGCATCCTACCCACACATTCATACAAAGTGGTGGCAGCACATTTATTTCAGATCGTTGAGTCTTCTGGGTAATAGAGAGGATCATCTAAAGCAATGATTTGAAAAACAGTTTCCAAAATCATATGCAGTCTGTCTCATTTTCATGTTGTATGTAACATCAAATAAAACAATCTACAACACACCATAGTGTGTCCCCTATAAAGTCAGCAAAAGGAAACATATATACATATACATCTATCCATCCATCCATCCATCCATCCATCCATTTTCTTCTGCTTTATCTGGAGTCGGGTCACGGGGGCAGCAGCTCAAGCAAAGCCGCCCAGACCTCCTGATTCCACACACACCTCCCCCAGCTCCTCCGGGGAACCCCAAGGCGTTCCCAAGCCAGCCGAGAGATGTAGTCCCTCCAGCGTGTCCTGGGTCTTTCCCGGGTCTCCTCCCAGTGGACGTGCCCGAACTCTCTCCAGCGAGGCGTCCAGGGGGCATCCGGAAAAGGATGCCGAGCTACCTCAACTGACTTCCTTTCACGTGGAGGAGCAGCGGCTCGACTTCCGAGCTCCTCCCGAGTGACCGAGCTCCTCACCCTGTCTCTAAGGGAGCGCCCAGCCACCCTGCGGAGGAAACTCATCTCGGCGCTTGTACTCGCGATCTCGTTCTTTCGGTCTGAGCTAATCTCATGATCATAGGTGAGGATCGATCGGTAAATCGAGAGCTTTGCCCCCTACTCAGCTATCTCTTCACCACGACGGTCCGATACAGCGACCGCATGACTGCAGATGCTGCACCGATCCGTCTATCGATCTCACGCTCCATCCGTCCCTCACTCGTGAACAAGACCCCGAGATACTTAAACTCCTCCACTTGAGGCAAGGACACTCCCACGACCTGAAGAGGGCAAAGCACCTCTTTCCGGTCGAGAACCATGGCCTCGGATTTGGAGGTGCTGATTTTCATCCTGGACGCTTCACACTCTGCTGCTATACATATACATGCTGTGATATTTGTCACTGCAAGCCGTGAATTTTCTCTCTGATTTTTTTTTAACATCCAGATGAGCATTAATGTGTTTAAAGATGTGGTGTCCTTTTATTATTTTTCCCTACAAAACTGACAAATTTGAGATCTATTTCAGTGGTAGATCTCAAAATTACAGCAAATTTTATTACTGGTAAAGTATTATTTTGGGGGATTCCACTGTATTAATATAGTGAGTTCCCTCTGTGAGATGGCCTTCGGGTGGAAACTAGCAAGCTAGAATTTCTGACTTTCAGCTTGGAAAAGTAGAGACTCTAATAAAAGAATAATAACATCTTAGTCTCCTCGTACACTAAAAATGAGAACTCAGTCATCCTAAAAAACAGGCATGAGCATGTAGGTGCAGGAAATCTATTGTTTGTGTGCCGAAGTGCATAGCGATACAATGACTAAGATTTTTCTGACACGATCCACATTTATTAAAAAGCCTTTGCAGTAACCGAAGGCCAGAATATGGTTATCGGGTATTGCGAAGGCTTTGCATCCATCTGTCCGTCTGTCCATCTGTCTGTGCTCAGCATAAGTCCAGTCCCATTACTGAATATCAAAATAGAGCAGCACAGTGATGTCAGTGGCTGGTCTAGCTAGCTGCAATCTAGCAAGAAATAAAACACTTGTAAAACTGAAAACATTGTTTTTGGAACCCGATAACACCTCTGAAGTGATTTACAAGACATTTGGCAGACATTAGCATGGCGACCATCACAGGCTGGTTTAGCTAGCTTGCAAACTCCATTTGTTTGTGTGTAAATATAACCATCCTTTTCATATATTATGTAAAAGCTAGTGAGAAATAAACATTTCTAAAACTGAAACCACTGTTTTTGGAACCGATAACACCTCTGAAGTGATTCCAAGACATTTGGCAGACATTAGCATGGCAACATCACAGGCTGGCCTAGCTAGCTGCAAACTCCATTTTGTTTGCGTGTAAATATAACCATCCTTTTCATATATATGTAAAAGCTAGTGAGAAATAAACACTTCTAAAACTGAAACTGCTGTTTTTTGGAACTGATAACACCTCTGAAGTGATTTTCCAAGACATTTGGCGGACGCTAGCATGGGTGTGACATCACAGGCTGGTCATAGGTAGCTGCAAACTCCATTGTGTTTGTGTGTAAATATAACCTCCTTTTCATATATATGTAACAGCTAGTGAGAACATAAACACTTCTAAAACCGAAACTGCTGTTTTTGGAACCTGATAACACCTCTGAAGTGATTTACAAGACATTTGGCGGACGCTAGCATGGTGATATCACAGGCTGGTCTAGCTAGCTGCAAACTCCCATTTTGTTTGTGTGTAAATATTACCTCCTTTTCATATATTATGTAAAAGCTAGCTGAGAAATAAACACTTCTAAAACTGAAACTGCTGTTTTTGGAACCTGATAACCCTCTGAATGATTTACAAGACATTTGGTGGACACTAGCATGATGACGCACAGGCTGGTCTAGCTAGCTGCAAACTCCACTTTTGTTTGTGTAAATATAACCTCTTTGTCATATATTATGTAAAGCTAGTCAGAAATAAGCACTTCTAAAACTGATAACGCTGTTTTTGTAACCTGATAACACCTCTGGAGTGACTTAAATGACATTTCACAGATGTCAGTGTGCACACAAACTTCCGCTAACTCAAAGCTAACTTCCGCTCTTGTCAAAAGCTCATGTATGTGCACACGCATGCCCTCCTGAAGATGCAGTTGAATATAGTTTATGATTGATTGACTGATTGATTGAGAGGCTTTTTTGAACATGTGCAAATTGTACATAAGACAATAGGATCTTTATAGATCCAAAAATCTGTGAATTGTTCACAAAAATGTAATTTTTCTGACAGCCAAATCCGTCGCACAAACAAGAAAAATCATTCACTTTACAGTGGTCTTGTCCAGACAAATGAAATGGTGTACAGTAGATCACCATTTCAGCTGTAACTGACATTCATGTATCGCTGATGGTGTCTTTTTTGTGTGTCTTCCTCAGAAAAGACATGGTTTACAGATGAGCCAGACAATACCCTTGAGGACCACACAGATCAAGTCTGTGAATACTCTCGCCATCAACCAAGTCTCTCAGTATAAGTCCACAAGCAGCTCGAAACCAACAATTCCGGAAGTGGAAGAAGCGCGCTGAGCTCCATATCTACTGTTGACACCTGGACTCCCAAAGGACTCATGGTATAGGTGTCAAAGTCAGGACTGGAGATGTTTTCTCATCTGTAAACATAAATCACAATTGGACGGTTGATGAGAGGAACTGCTTTCCTCCTTTAGCTTCTAGTATGAGCAGATCTACTGTCGGTCCATATACGAGGGTAGGCTGAAAAGTTCTAAGGCTCCCCATGAAGGAGTAATACATTAACTGCATTATAGTGAGCCTTAGAACTTTTCAGCCTACCCTCGTATGATACAAAGAAAGAAGACAATCATTGTCAAATGTTGCACATCTATTGCTTTGTGCAGCTGATCTGTAGACCAGACTCCATAACCTGTTTGTGTATTTTATGGAATGAGGTTGAAAACAACAATCCATAAAAACTAGTGCAAAAAATATATATATATATATACTGTCATTATCAATGGACCTGAGTAAAAGCTGCCTTTTTAGCTATCAATGAACAATTAAGGCATTTACTTTTCCCAGTAAGCTATTTTTGTACACTATGTTAAAATGTGTATTTTACATCCAGCTGTAATCCCACCGCAATGGCATTGCTAGTGACAGAATCTACGATTCCTTTGCCATTTGGAGCTAATTCACAACATTTGTGACAGTTAAGAGAAGGCCATTGTCCGTATCCAAATGACATTTGGCTCCAGCCTTATCTCCATCCATTTATTTTTGTCTTACCTTTGCTTTCTGAATTTCTTCTTCTACATGTTTTCATGTCCATGTTTGGTGTAACATTCAAAATACATAGATCTTACTGAGTAAAGCTTTTCTAAATATCTGGAAACTCTTTCTCATGTTCCGTGTTCACAATTTATTCTTTTATCCAGGACATCAAACCAAATTTATTTTTTTAATCAGTTTGTTTTGAGGAGAATTGGTATTTTAACATTTCCCGTTTTGAGTTCCACATTAAAATGATCATTCCCGAACCAGATAGAAACAAAAGAAATACCAGTTAAACTTCTGTGTAAGGATGTGTGACGAAATAATATATATCTTTCAGATGTTACAGAAATGCCAATTGATCTAGAGTATATTTTTCTTTATAGAATTCTGACATAGATCCTTGTCATTTCATTGGTAGATTGCATGTCACATGGCATTGATTATTTGCAGCATAGTATGGAAAAATATTCCATTGTATGATTGACGTCGTGCAATTATTTTTCACTCCATTTGATGACTCCAGTATCTTTTCGTAAAAATGCGACAATGATATAAGGAAGGCAAATCCAGTATACCATAAGCCGATTTAGAAGCTTACGCAATGTTCTCGGGTACATCTCTCATGGTTGTAGAAGCACTAATCGGTGAAGAATTAGCCAAATTCGTATTGCGATTTTTCGATGGATTACACTTCATCCTCATTGGCTCTCGCTGGGCTCAGCGGTTTGTCTGTGACTCGGCCCCACTGCCGCGGCTTCCTTTGCCAATTAGAAACACGTGTAATGTTAATTAAAATATCAAATGGCAAGGATCAATTTAGGTTACATACAAAACAAATAATGAATGTTTTCTATTTGTGCAATGGAAATAATATTTTTGTTTGTTGAACGATGAAATGTCCGATTGAAGGAGACACAGCCAAGTTCAATAGGACATTCTATCTTTCAGCTCATGGTAATATGCTTTCCATTGCACTCATGAACATTCCTTATTTGCATACTGTATTGCTAATGTGGCATTTAACAAGCTAGGCTTTGCTAGGCACATTGTTTGGCCTACGTGGAGCGAGCTAACTATTGCCAACATTATTTCTCTTCACGTGTTAGTGTGAATTTGAGATCTTATAAGGTACATAGCAAAATATTTGCCTCCTGTTTGGAAAAAGTAGGAAGCAGATAATATTTAAATTTGTAAGAGGTTATAGGCTGAGCCAGTTCCCGATATTTCATGTCCAATACATTTCTGTTCCTGAACATTAAAACATATAAAGTTACCAGTTAAATTTTTATATCTAGCAATCCATCGGTTGTTACTAGTGTTTGCTTTCATTCCTTGAACCGGTTCAAAGCTTCTTTTTTTTTTTAATAGCAAAATATGATAGAGCTGTTTCTCTGGTGACACTCGTTTCATCACATATCTTAATAAATTTCTTAATAAAGTGGCACAGATATTCATTTAAGTGTGACACCATCGTCAGCAAAGCCAAATACGATGATGCGTCAGTTGCGACGTGAGATGAACGTGAAGCCACATATCGCGTGAAGTGGGCATTCTGAAGTCCTCCTTTGGCTGTCAGCACTGCCTGACACAGGATTGTCTTGGAGGTCACTAAACTCCATGACCAATCTTAATGCATTTTCAAGCTTTTTGTAGATATTTTAAAAACAGCTCTATCATAAAACGGTCATTTTGCCTCTTTAGGCAAAGGGGCCCCCATACTGTGGTTTTAGTCTTACTGGATTATTGGACCACATTTCTTAAACATTCAGACACACAGAATGAAGGAATAAATGAAGTTGCAAAAACTCAAGTGATTTGCGTCAACACATTCACGCACTCAGCATGAGATGTGACCCCAGTGAGTCTGAATACCTCAGTCACTAATTCACAAATTGCCAACTTGTTGAGGATATAATGAGGAAAAAGTTTTAGAACTTGGTTAATGTTCATGCACCAGAGCTAATCAAATATAAAATCTATGTATGTAATAGATCATCCCACATGCTGAACACTGCCACCCGCTGGACATGTCTGAGCACATTGCAGAGAATGATCTTGTCATGACATGCTTGATGGACATCATGTGGTGTAAGTTGTGTTTCCATTGCCGCTTCCTCCATTCAAGGTGGTTCAGTGGGATAAAGAGTTGGGCGAGCAAACTGTAGTCCTCATATCTTGGTGTCTGTCTGTGTCCTTGAATGAGACTTTTGTCTTGCTGTGAATGACACTTACCTTATTGCAAGAACAACTAAATGCTCAATATTTTCCCGTCTTTTTTGGTGATCATGCAAAAATGTAATGGTTTCATGTCACAACGAACCTCAACAAGTTTTGTGAATGTTTCATTTTATTATTTTTGAGTAATTAAAGTAACAAACAAACAGTTGAAGACCCTCTTTTGAGACGGTAAGAAGAAAATATTTCACATGTTGTATTGACTCTAATATGTGATGCTAATATTTTGAAATGTCAGTTGTCAACCTGTGTATTCACAGCGCTGCACTTTTTCCATATTTTGTTATGATACAGACTTATTCCAAAATGGATGAAATTCATTTTTTCCTTAAAATTCTACACACAATACCCCTTAACGACAATGTGAAAAAGGGTTTTTTTTTTTTTTTTTTTTTTTTTTTTTTTTTAGATTTTTGCAAATTATTACAAATGAAAAAAAACTAAGAAATCACATGTACATAAGTATTCACAGCCTTTGCCATGAAGCTCAAAATTGAGCTCGGGTGCATCCTGTTTGCGCTGATCATCCTTGAGATGTTTCTACAGCTTAATTGGAGTCCGCCTGGGGTCAATTAAGTTGACTGGACATGATTTGGAAAGGCACACACCTGTCTACATATAAAGTCCCACAGGTGACAGTGCATGTCAGAGCACAAACCAAGCAGGGAGTCAAAGGAATTGTCTGTAGACCTCCAAGACAGGATTGTCTTGAGGCACAAATCTGGGAAAGGATACAGAAACATTTCTTTGACTTTGATGGGCCCAATGAGCACAGTGGCTTCCACCATCAATAAATGGAAGAAGTTCAGATCCACCAGGACTCTTCCCTGAGCTGGCCGCCCATCTAAACAGAGTGGTTGGGGGAGAAGGGCCTTAGTCAGAAACTCTGTCAGAGCTCCAGCATTCCTCTGTGGAGAGAGGAAAACCTTCCAGAAAGACAACCATATCTGTAACAATCTACCAATTAGTCCTGTATGGTAGAGTGGCCAGACGGAAGCCACTCCTTTGTAAAAGGCACATGGCAGCCCACCTGGAGTTTGCCAAAAGGCACCTGATTCACTCTCAGACCAGGAGAAACAAAATTCTCTGGCCTGATAAGACAAAGATTGAACTCTTTGGTGTAAATTCCAGGTGCCATGTTTGGAGGAAACCAGACACCATCCCGACAGTGAAGCATGGTGGTGGCAGCGTCAGACTAGTCAAGATTGAGGGAAAGATGAATGCAGCAATGTACAGAGACATCCTGGATGAAAACCTGCTCCAGAGCGCTCTTGACCTCAGACTGGGGCAATGGTTCATCTTTCAGCAGGACAATGACCCTAAGTATATAGTCAATATATCAAAGGAGTGGCTTCAGGACAACTCTGTGAATGTTCTTGAGTGGCCCAGCCAGAGCCCAGAACTGAATCTGACTGAACATCTCTGGAGAGATCTGAAAATGGCTGTACACCGACGCTCTCCATCCAGCCTGATGGAGCTTGAGAGGTGCTGCAAAGAGGAATGGACAAAGCTGCCCAAAGATAGGTGCACCAAGCATGTGGCATCATATTCAAGAAGATTTGAGGCTGTAATTGCTGCCAAAGGTACATCAACAAAGTAGTGAGCAAAGAGTGTGGATACTTATGTACATGTGATTTCTTAGTTTATCTTTAATACATTTGCAAAAAAAAAAAAAAAAAGGTTTTCACATTGTCATTATGGGGTGTTGTGAGCAGAATTTTGAGGGATAAATTAATTTACTCCATTTTGGAATAAGGCTGAAACATAAAATGTGGAAAAAGTGAAGCACTGTGAATACTTTCTGGATGCACTGTACATGTTAGCAGGGGGTGTGTGTGTGTGTGTGTGTGTTTTATTCGATCTAATGTCATATATAAAGCATTCAAAATGTTGAGATGGATGCAATGTTACAGGGACTTTCAGGACTCAACAAAGTGTAGAACTTGTAGACACATTCTCTTCTGCCAGCTCTGGGTCCTCAGCCTTTGAGATTGATAAATGCCTGAGAAAAAGAGCTCATGGAGGCATGAGGTTGCCAGACAGAGGTATTTGGTGATACCAATAGCCGCATTTGAAGATCCATGGGTCACTGCGGTAGGCCCCTTGTACTCACGCGCAGCTTTTCTGGTACCTAAAATTTGAGACCCAGGCAATTTTTGGCTATCCAAAGCTTGGAAGCCCATGTCATTCCTATGGGACATTTCTGATGCTGAAATTACAGATTAGGCTTAAATTTGATAAATCTTTCAAAAGAATTAGATTGTAGACATGCCTGGGTATAACTATTGGGCATCTGACTGCAAATCGGTCACAAGGAAAATAAGAATGATTGACAAGAATACAGGCCTCCAGAAGCACGGATGGCTTCAAGGCGTTACATTTCATTTTAAATGAATGTAGCATTGGGTGAAGACAAAAAAGAGCCAGTTTATGTACCAATGACTCACCATTGTGGAGAAAAGTTCTTCGTCATTGGTATTCCCATTCGAGATCGTCGTCCTCTCAGTGGCAGGCCGATCTTGTCCACTCTCTCCACCAAATCTAACGGCTTCTGCTTTCTGTAACCCGTGGTTGAAACATTCCTACCTTTGTAATACTCTCTGATGCTTTACGTCATCCATTTTTCAGCTATGGTGTTACTCCAACTACCTAAACATAAGTTGATTCCAAAAGGTATTGCAGTTTGTTGTGCCCAGCCAGGCTTGCTGCTAGGTTGGTGGTGCATGCGCACAAGTGGCCTACTACAGCACCTCCTAGTATCTTCAAATGTGGCTATATCTTTGCAAAAGAACAAAGGTCCATGCATTTAGGGTCCTGGTGCTCCCTGTCCTACTGTATAGTTGTGAGACTTAGATGTTTACAACTTACCTAATGCAATGATGACATCTTTGGTACTATGTCTCGTCAGAGGATCCTTGGTTACCACTGGAATGACTTTGTGTCAAATGTACGGGTACTTGCATCAGCCACAATCTTTTGGCCATGTGCTGCATTTCTCTTGCCATGATTCAGCACTCAGGTGCCTCAGTGCTGAGAACCCCAGTGGCTGTAGAAGGTCAAGGGGACACCAACATTTCACCTGGCTGCAGCACATGTATGGACCAGTTGTCTGCTTCTGTGGTTACCAATCAGGACTCAAGGCAGTTCTGTAGTATAGTGGATGTGATGATGCAGAGAAGTGCACACTCCCAAACCTCTCCTGATTGTTTCAAGAAATACAACACTGGTGCACTGGTGCTGTGGTTCGCTAAATCCAACACACGATGGAACCCATCCAGGAACTGGGGTGGACAATCGGTCCTTCCCCATCTCTTGCAATCATCCATCTGCCATAGTCAGGTGAAATGTGGGTGTCCGCTTGGCCTTGGCCTTCTCCAGCCGCAGAGGTCCTAGTAGCCGACGCTTCCTCACAATACAAGTGATACACCTTCGGAGTCTCTCCAAGTAACCACTGGTTTAACAGAAAGTCATTCCAGTGGTACATAAGGATCCTCTGATGAGCTAGTAGCAAAGACATCCAGTTGTCACGTTAGGTTGTTGGTTAGCACCCAACTATACAGTAAGACAGGAAGTGCCAGGACTGTAAAGACTTGAGCTTGTGCTCTTCTACAAAAATATCACCATTGCTAGGCATCGTCTCTCCAATGACCTCAAGAGTCCGTAAGGCCGAAGACCCAGACAAAAGTGTTTCTACAAGAGCAACACTTTCACCACATACAAATACACTTCTGATGGACCGGTTCAGGAACTCACTGAAAGTCGTGGTCTCAGTCTTGATCCAGGTCAATTGCAAACCCAATATATTATGCACGAAAAATATTTCCAGAAACTCACCCGTTTCATTGTCTTTTTTGTAATAATTTGGCTTTCATTCCCTCCTGGTCATTGTTTAGTGGCAGAGTTGCTATAGCGATGGTTACACTGCCATAATGTGAGCCAAAAAATCCTGATGCTGCTCAAACCATCTCAACAGATCACATTCCAATTTCCGACACTTACCATCCCAAGTCAACTGATTTGAAAAATGTGATCTGGAATGAGTAAAAGATGGTCCAAATCACACTGTGTGGGGCCTAAAATCACTTTGCAAATGCACAAATTATGCAACTTGCGCAACTTTTCATTAAAGAGCACTGTTGTCACTTTATTTTAGGAGACATGTCATAACACAGGTGGTGACATTTAAGCTGGCCCAGAGAAAATCCTCGGTGCCAGTAATGTGCCAGGCAGTGCCAAAGCCAACCGAGGCTCCACAAGACCCACTGCTGTGAAAAGAGGCTTGTCATAGAGCTGCAGTTAAGAAAAAAAAACTTCTTAACCTTTGCAGCGAGACTGAGATTTAACACCTTTGTCTCTGCTTTCCAACTTCCCAGCTCATAGTCCTTTATTTCAAAATCTTTTATTATGAATCTTTACAGTCACTTGCAATTCTCGATAGTTAGTTGAGAAGTCTTAAAACTCATTTAAATCACCCGTCATTAAGAGCAGATCCTGACAGCCGTTCATGCTTTATGACATCATCCACTTATGTCTCTGAGAAGTCTGTAATGTAAAATACTTTGTGTTCAACACAAAACGTGAGATTCAGAGGCTGTTAGTTTATATTATTTTGTGCATTTCACAGCACATTGTGGATAAGACCATGCTAAGTTGATATTTATAATTTTGTCAGTATACCCAAGAATATATACAGTTTATTGTCTTGTACAAATATGCTTGTACATAAAATGTACATGATTTCATTTTGTATTTTCGCAAATTAAAAGCTGATGTATTGTGTTCTACAGCATGTTATACATTTTTCCTTTTTGCGTGTGTGCGTGTGTGTGTGTGTGTGTGTGTGTGTGTGTGTGTGTGTGTGTGTGTGTGTGTGTGTGTAAACAGCAAAAATCAAAGCGGTTTCATCCAACTGCTAGCAAACTTGGGCCCATTATGAATATTATTAACCTATCACTAACATCCATTTCTGTTCCTACATGATTTAAATCTGCAGTGATCAAACTTGTTCTAAAGAAATCTAAAGGTGGATCCGGGATCATTGTAAAATTTACAGACAGATATCAAAATTATCCTTTTGCTCTAAAATTCTTGAAAAAGTGGTTTCACAGCAGCTTGTGGATTATCTTGCTGATAATGATCTATTTGAGCCACTGCAGTCTGTGTTTAGAATGCGCCACTCCACGGAGACAGCACTTACTAAAGTGGTGAATTAGCTTCTGCTTGCATGGAGGTGATGGTCTAGTGGATAAGCGCTTGGCTTGTGACCAGAGGACCCTTGGTGCAAATTCCAGCCTGACCGGAAAATCACTAAGGGCCCTTGGGCAAGGTCCTTAATCCCCAAGTTACTCCCGGCATGTAGTGAGCGCCTTGCATGGCCCCTGACATCAGTGTGTGAGTGTGTCTGTGTGAATGGGTGAATGTGAGGTGTAATTGTAAAGTGCTTTGAGCATCTGATGCAGATGGAAAAGCACTATATAAATGCAGTCCATTTACCATTTAATGGGTTCAGATACCACCACAGTGTTGCTTTTGTTAGATCTTAGTGCAGCATTTGACCATCAGATATTACTGAATAGGCTTTAGAGTTAATTTGGTATTACTGGCCATGTTCCCTCAAACATATGGGGTACCACAGGGGTTCGTATTAGGCCCTCTGCTATTTTCTCTCTATATAGCACATCTTGGTCAGATATTTTGAAGTTACAGAATTGCTTTTCATTGCTATGCTGTTGACACTCAGCTTTAGAGGACTGTCTGCCTTCAGCAAAAAATTGGATGACTAGAAATTTCTTACTCTTAAAATCTGACAAGACCAAGATGATACTCATCAGTCCTGTGAGACACAAACATAAAACCTTGGACTCGTGTTATTCATCATAGTGATAAAATGAAAAATCTTTGGGTGACCATTGATCCCACACTGTCCTCTGACCTACACATTAGCGAAATCCCAAAGAATGCTTTCTGTCGCCTCTGTAATATTGTGAAGATTCAACCTATCCTGTCTATGGCAGATGCAGAGACATGGATTTGTGTCTTTGTCTCTTTGAGGCAAATATTAATGTTCTACTTTATGGTTAATCACAGACAAGCTTTGAGGTCTCCAAAAGGTACAACATGCTGCTACTAGACTTCTGACTAGGAGAAGACAGTTCGATCTTATTACTCTGATTTTGGTCTTCCTCATTGGCTTTCTGTCCAATTGATGTCATATTTGAAAAAGATGGAAGGGCTGTGTGTTTCTGGTTCAGTTTTTTGATAGTACTGACTAATATCAAGACCACACAGAACCCTGTATTGTGGTATTATTGTATCACAAATAATTCATTGGCATGATTTGGCATCAAACATGTAAAGCCTCCCTCACAACTCGGTGCATGTGCTGCTACGGGTACTCCATGTGTGAAAAAAAGGAAAATAGGTGTGTGAGATGTGCACATCGCGTGCTTGCTTTCAGCGCTGTAGAAGGACACAGAATGCTTCTGGAAACCTTTAGTGCTGCACATGCAGATTTTACAGGTCTTGCAAAAGCTCAGGAATGCATACAGGGCCTGTACTGCCATCATACAACTGACCGAAGTCAGGAGCATGGCTAGCAAAGGTCATGCAATGACAGAAAGATGTAGGGCCATTGCACGGGTGTCATGTATCAGAAGTACTACATGAGTACTCCACACCTATTTGTGCAGCACACAAGACAGAAATACATCTCACTCTCTACCCCTATGTGTGGTGTACATGCGGTGCACATGACCCACACACCACATGTAGCAAGACAGAGTATATATATATTGTGGATGTCATTGGCCTCCGTGGTGATGACTGCAGGAGTGTAGAGCTATAAAACAGCACAGATCCACAGCAGGTATTTTCACTCTTCTCTTTCAGCACCTTGGACAGCAGCGCAGCCCGAGCGTAACATAGTTGGGCAAAGTGGCGTAGGTGTGTTTTGCTGTGTGTGCTGATGTGGAGTGATGGTCTAGATCAGGGGTGTTCAAATCATTCCACAAAGGGCAGAGAGGGTGCACATTTTCTTTGCAAACACCCACTCCACCAGGTGATTTCACAGATTAATAGGCTTTTCAGATTGAATGCGTTGGACACAGCAGACAACTCCCAATGCATCAGATGCGTCACGTCGGACATGGCGGGGGTGGGGTGTAAATTTCTACGTCGCACTCTGGCTTTTTCCAAAACCCGAAAAAGCTGAGCAATCGTCATCTTGGATTTGCATCTGTAGAACCACAAAAAAGCTTAAAAAGACAGAAGTACAATGAGTCTCCCATCACCCTCTGGGAGGAGAAGCTTTTTTCAGTTACTTTTCAGAGTGACGGTGAGCTGAGGGAAGACTGATGACTTGGTGGGAACGATGAAACCACGACAGCGTGCAGAGCCGCACGGAGGAGCTGGAGTTCAGGCCTCATTCTGGGGCAGAGGGAGACACGAAACCGCGGTGATGGAGCAGATCCACTAAATCCAAATTCCTCACTTTTGGATATATTCAAACACCCAGTTTAACCAACGGAGCTTAGTTCTGCAAATTTTTCTGAGGTGAAAATAATGCTCAGCTAATGTTAGTTTAGCATTTTAGCTGCAGAATCACAGTGGAGCTGAGTAAACATTTTAATTTGTAAATGGTTCAGTTCAGTTTTTTTTTTTTTACCAAATAAAGCTACAGCTTTTTGTTACTTCTGAGACCACAAAAAAGCTCTTTAAACAACTTAGATTTTATTAGTGTTTCTTGATATTTTAAGATTTTTTTTTCTTTGTCACACAATGAGGAACATTTGCTGTCCAGACAACCTAAATACAGATGCACTTCAAAAACCTCCAGTGATGACCTGAACACCATGAAGTCCAGTCAGAAGAAAACATCTCTGCTCTTAAAAATGGGAGAAAAGTGTCTTCAAAAACTCCACCAGAAGTCAAAGCTGCAGAAGAGACCATCTGGTTAAATGTCCTGAGAGTCCAGCAAACCAACACCTGCTTCTATGCTTGCAAATAAAACACAGGCTATTTAAACAGCAACTATTTTATTATTTTTTTAAAAAGCTGTTTCATTTTATATTTTAACATTAAATGAATGAATCATTAAACATGTCCATGATGTCAAACTTCAGTCAAAAGACATTTGCCCCATTGTGCACAATTTTAAAACATTCACAATCACTAGTCAAATTCATATTTTAAAAATTACTCTGTCCTGATCGCAACATTAAAGGCAATCACATATTCTGACATAATTACAAGTTGAAATGATTCAATTAAAAAAATGATTTCACCATCAGGTTTATGTCAGATTAAGAAATCCTACTTTACAATCCCAACCAGGCACTGTTAAATGATTTCCTGTTGCATTTATAATAAACATTTGTATTTATTTGCGGTGTCTCTTTCTCTGGAAATGCAGATATGAAAAATTTACCAGACTTAAAAATGTACACATTAATTTCCATGATATTTTATTTGTCTAAAAATAAATGTCCAAGGTTCCTTATTATGTTAATCAAGAAATCATCTCATCTGAAACAACAGGTAGGTATGGTTTTCATTTACAGATGAAGAAAGGTTTCTAACAAATCTTTTATTTTTTTATAATTTTAATTACAAGTGTTCTAATGTAATGTCTTTTTTTTTACAGTAATCAGAAATTAATTTTGAGGTAAAAAAAACAACACAAAACATTTGCTAGGATTTTCTTCACAAAACGTCTGTGTATAAATGAGCAGGTCTGTAACACATGATGCCTCGTTTCTATCAGACAGCGCAAAGCTATGTCACAGTGCACAGTGGCGAAAGTTGGTTGGGGCTGACTATTGGTTTGGGTTGCCTTTGACTGCGACAGCTTGACGACAAGCGGCAGTGCTTGCTCCCGGTGAAGCGTTGCTTTAGCTCGGCTTTTGACATGAAGCGAAGCATCGAAACACGAAGTGTCTCCTTTCAAATAATGGTTCTTAAGGCCCACTGACACAAGCATGACTTTGATCATGCACTTGCATGCACGCTGTTGTGATGATCCCACCTGCTGTGTTCCCAGCTGGACGCCGTGGTTTGTTCCACCACCTGTCACGCCGTGGTTTGTTCCACCACCTGTCACGCGCTTGACGCTGCGTATATAAAATAATTATTTTGTAGTGGATTAATTATTTTCTCTGCAAGTTGTCTGTTGAAAATGGCTCTAATCACTTCCTGAATCACAGTTGCATTTTCATTCCTTCTCATGAGTATCTGTAAAATTCTGTTTATGTTAGATTTAACATCTCGTTATAATCATTCAGATGAGGTGTGATGCGCTCCGCTGATGCAATGACTCGCACTGACACTCAGTGTTTTGTAATTGTTTGCGCAATGTTTGCGCAATGTTCACATAATTACGTAATGAGTGACAGAGACTTTGAACATTTCAAAATTTTCTTTGCACACCTGCATGAAGCCGTGCACAGTTTACAAGTTTACTCTCCTGCATGGCAGATTGCGTACGAGTGCGCGGATCAAATGCATGCAAGTATTAAGGCACCTTTCACATTCAATACAGTGTGACTAAAGTTGTAAAAATGTAAAATTGTCCTTGAAGCTATAAAAAACACTGTAAACCTGGGCTCATTTTAATATTTCATCTCATAGTTAGTTAACTAATGTGAAAAAGTCATTTTTTAAATCTAAGATTTCAATTGAATTTGGTAGTACAGTATGTCAAAATGTAAAATACTTAAACGTGTCATTTTTTTTTTTTTTGGTAGATCCAGGGTGGTCCACTATACATTAACACAGTCATAGGTGGTAATCCAAATACTTTTGTAGTTCCTAATTACTACTGTAGGTAGTCAGAACCAGATGCTTGCAGTCCAGCTTGGGATTCCGACAAGGGCGGTCACATCTCCTCCACTCTCCCTTATCTCTGTTCTCTGCCTTTAACCTTCAAGTCCCTACTTCACCAGACTGTGAATTCCTCAAATTATATTGGATTCTGGATCTATTGGACTACTATTGGATTAACCATGGAACTGATCAGCTGGTCTCTGAACGCTATTGACACCATTTTTTTCTACAAGAAGGTCAGGACCGGGGGATCCTACCTGCCCAGATGGAACGTATCCTGGAGTTCCTGGCGTGTGGCATGCTTGGCGCCTTTCTCCGTTAAGGACGCCGAGGATTTATTCATTTTTGGTCTCATGGTAGCAGGCTGGTACTTTTTGGCTTATGTGCTGCCCTGATCTACCGGAAAACTGGCAAGATGGCGGCATCAAGAACCACAGCCTCTTGCTTGTCTGTCATGATTAACAAGGTTGGCAAGGCAGTGCATTCTCAGACTGCGATGACTCTTGAACTCAAACGCAAATTGGATGACATCTTGGAGCAGATGCATGCCTTGCAGTTGAAGCTGAAGATTTCAGAGGCCGGTGAATATTCTTAATTCATAATTGGGATTTGGTTGTGCAAGTGGAACTGTTAAAAAGTGATTTCACTGCTGTAACCATAACATTACAGACTTATCAAGCCTGAAGGTCAAATTACCCAACTGTTTTCCTCCAGAGGGATTTGTTTCCGCCTGGGGAACATTGGCTGTTTTCTTATCTCATCTCACAAAGACAATAAATTGCTTTTCACAGGACTGAAGCATGCTCCATTCCCTCCTCCCAGCCAATCCTTCCCCCATCAACACCCCCCTTTTCGGAGCAGCCAACGTCACTTCTTCTCCCTTCGGCTGGGGTGGTGCAGTTTTAGCTGCAAGCCCCCCCCCCAAGCTGATGGCGGCGCATCTCAGGGTTGCTGCGTGGCCTTCACCCACTTGCCTCAATTCGGATAACGAACTTCTTCAAACTTAGTGCACATAAACAATGTCAAATGTGTATGTGCTGTCTTTAATTCTGATGTGTGCCATTATTATGGTAAACAAGTAATAATTGTGGACTAATTGCTGACTGAGGTAACTGGAGTGTAAACATAATTTCTCCACTGTGAGATCAATAAAGTATATCTCATCTAATCTAATCTAATGCTTCAGTGAACTGACCCCCCCCCCCCCCCAAACCAAAAAAAAACAAAAAAAAACTGGTTGTTTTGGACATTATAGTATATTGTTGCGTTCTCTGTCATGCACTTTTTTCTTTTTTTTTTGCAGAACCTGCAGTGACATTTTCACCTGAATTCAGCCTTTATTTTCTGATCATTTTCAATTTATTTTTTAACATATGCATTTAAAAATATGAGAAAATATCAATGATAACAAGCAGTGTTCTGGCATGTTACCAGTGATAAGCCAGTACCTTTGCTTACATGGTGCCATACATTGTTGAATGCCCTCCCATCCTAATTTTTAGAAGAAGAAGCAGAGCCCAAGCATGCAGACACACAGACACATCCACAGTTCCCCACCGAAGACAACACTTGTCCAGCTGCACACCCTCAGCTGATAATAATAGTTTCCATGACAATCCAGCACTCCAAGTGCATCATTGCCAGGCTGGATAAACAGTGATCCTTTATCAAAAACAAGAGGGTCATTAGGGCAGCTTGTCAAATCAATGTTGAGAATGTCCCGGCTGATTAAGGCGTCCCCTCTCAGTCCTGACACAGTGTCAATACTGGCTGGCCTGTGGCGGCACACTCCCATGACTGGACTGAAATGCCTATCAGTCAGCCAGCTGAGCTGGACTAATGATTCCCCGTGCTGCCTATTAGAGGGACATGACAATTTAATCCTGTGGGCCAGGCAACAAAAAAGTGACCTTGGTGCTTTATATTGAGGCTGAGGTAAATTGACAAGAGCAGATAAAGCTTTACTTTGGGCTATTAACAGAATTAAAGGACAACAACAAAGGCAGAAGGTCCTCTCTGTTTGTCTTCTGTTTGTGTTTTCAGACCCAAAGTAGGGAGGGGTGTTATTTCAAAAAATTTGGAAATCTATAAATGTTTGCATGGAATATGGAAATATACACAGAATAAACCACAGCAGGATAAATTTTGGGTCATTTAGTTCCAAAATCCCATATGGACGGAGCGTTTGAAAATTTCAAGTAACACGTGTGTCATATATGTGCTGTTGACGTAGAAAACCACTCTGTTGCTTATAATTAGTTCATTGTGGCCATGTCATTCTTTACATGTGATGATTTTACTCAACTGATGTTCCTGAAATAAAAACTACATAGATTTTGTTTGTTACAATTGATCGTAACATATGTACTGAAATGAGGTTTTTTGTCAATTACTCTTAAAAAAAAAAAGAACACCAGATAGGCTTATTGTTACTATAGAAGTTGAATATAAACTTGGGGTCAAGCAACATTTGGCACCAAATTTCAAGTCTCTAGGTGCAGCGGTTCTCAAGATATGACATTTTCGATGATATTTTTGGCGATTTTTGAACCCAATATCTTCACTGGGTCCGTCCATATGAGTTTTTGGAACCAAATGACCCAAAATTTATCCTGCTATGGCTTATTCCATGTATATTTCCATATTCCATGCAAACATTTATAGATTTACAAATTTTTTGAAATAACACCCCTCCCTAGCCAAAGCTGGAAGGATACGCGGTGCGGCGTGGACCTCGGTCAAGGCTGAAAACAAGCTACCTTTCATTTTTAAAAAAGCGGCCATTCGCTAGGTTTTGTAAAAAAATAAAAACACACCAATCTCATGATGACAAAAAAAAAAAAAAGGGTCTGGATCAATTAACATACTGATAGTTTGTTGAGCTGTTAAAGCTTTTATGTATTTAACACTTTGTCAGCACTGCCTGTGGCTATCAAGAGCAAAGCAGGCTGAGGATTATTTACAGATTTATTATTTAAGAGATACAGCACTTATTTATTTTACTTATTTCTACTTATTTGTAATAACTGTGATTAACCTGCAGAACAGCAAAGCCTCGAATGGAAAGTCAGTAGAAAATAAATCAAGACAGACTGTGTTTGTAACAGACCAGAGTCCATGCGCTCACTCACTACACGATAATGAGATACAAAACGTGTGTTGTTCCAGGATTTTGTACAAAAACACAAGTCTTATTGCAATGTGTGTGCAACACTCACTTTATTATTGTTGGTCCTGTTTGTCTGCAGTGTGGCCGGTACCTTATGTCCTATATTACCTCATAATGTGCATTGTGTGCTGTTAAATAGATGTTGTTACCAAACGGCAATTAATTAATTAATTCATTCATTCATTCATCTAAACCAGCTTATTATCAGGTACAGGCTGAGGCATGGCTCAAAAATCGAGCTGGACTCAAATGCAAACTCACAGCGCAGGCTTAGAGGTGAGAAAAAAGGCTTTATCAGGCAAATGAGCAAAGGTCTGGTACATAGGTAGTCAATCAACCAGGCAGAGGTAACAGGGTGGAGTAGGCAGTGGTGTGGTCCAAAAAACAAGCAAAATTCAAATACACGGCAAGGCGGGATTCAGCGGCTGAGACGAAAACGAAGGAAAAAAACAAGGCAAGGTCAAAACATGGGCAGACTAGGGATCAAGGCAAACAAGACAACATGTGACGTGAATTTCTCCTCTGTGAGATCAATAAAGTTTATCTATCTATCTATCTATCTATCTATCTATCTATCTATCTATCTATCTATCTATCTATCTATCTATCTATCTATCTATCTATCTATCTATCTATCTATCTATCTATCTATCTATCTATCTATCTATCTATCTATCTATCTATCTATCTATCTATCTATCTATCTATCTAAGACAGTGGTAAGGCTAGAATGAGAACCAAAGTTCAATGAACTGGCAGTGATGAGGAAAACACAAAGAGCTTAAATAGAGCAGGTGGTGATGAGGAAATGAGACACGGGTGTAAGGGAACAATCAGGAAGGGGGCGTGGCCAACAGAAAGACAAGACACACCCATACCAAACCCTGAACACCAGACAGGAGTGCACAGTAAGACAAAAGCAAAGTGAACAGGATCCAACTATAAGATGAAGCTAAAACCAAAGTGATCTAAACAAAATACCAAAACCAAAGATGAACAAACCCAAGCCCAAAAAATAACAAATAAAATAAAGAAGACCCAACACCAAGGAACGAGGAATTAAACCAGGAAACAAATGTAAGTACTGAAAATGGATTAACGAGAAAATAAAGACTAAGACCAAACTAGAACGAACCTCATATGTGGCAAAAGAATAATTGATAATACAATTAATGATACACAATGGAGAAAAACAAAGGCTGGACAGAAACTAGAACAGAACTAGACACATGGCTCAAGTATGATAAACAGAGACACATGACTAAAGTATAACAGAAAATAAATGATAAACACAAAACAAAACTAGTGACTACAATATAACAAACAGAAAATCAAAGAAAGAGGATCAAAGAGGGAGGGCATAGATACAGACATGAGACGAAACCATAACAAGAGCCCAGAATGGGCAGATGCATGACACTTATTCCGATTAAGGGTCACGGTGTGGGGGGGAAGGGAAGGGGAGGTGTAACCGATCCCAACAGTCACTGGGCGTGGTATGTCATGGACAGGCTGCTAGTCTGTCACGGGGTGACACCTATCGACAAACAACCTGCGGTCAACTTCAAATCATCAGTTCACCAAAGCTGCATGTCTTTGGAATATTTTGAGGAACCGACCCAAACATGGGGAGAACAATATGCAAAGTCCATACAAAAAGGCAAAAACTAGGCGGTGAACCTGGGACCTTCTCCTTGTGAGGGAACACTGCTGACCACCACATGTAAATGAACAAAAGCAGGTGAATTCATGCCCTCCTTTGTTAAAGCATAAACATCAAAATCGTTAAGTGCTCCTTCACACATAACACAAAAGATGCAGAAACTGGAAGAAAATCTGCAAACCAAACATGAAATGGGGAACCATGAACCATTGTGTGCGTGCATGAACACAGTGCGAGCAGCTGCACCACATCGTGCCACTGATGTGGAAAAAAAATAATAAAAACCAGCTGTATAATTAACGACTATCACTGGGTTGATAGAAATAATAAATAAAAAGGGATTCAATAAAGAACCCTGCATTAAATAACCCTGGTTAAATAAAAAATAAATGCCAATCACGGGATTCGAAGCTGCAATTTACAAAAGTTCAGATTACCAGACAGAAACTTTACCACTGCGCTACAATCACTGTCTTATAAAAGGAATGTAAAATGGCTAAAATCAACAAGGAGATAAATTAATTAAAAAAAAAGAGAGAGAAAAAATACACAGCAATAACTGACAAAATGGCATTTGTTACGGGGTATTTTTGGTGATACGTGACTGAAAGTGGCGTATTTGTGGCACTGTTGGCTTGTCATATTGTCATAGTCCTGCAGCACGTGTGTTCTACCGGACACACGCGACTGCTGCGTGATCTGACAGTCCGTTTCACATGGAGCAGCCTGCCGACATGCGCTGTGTGCAGCCTGGCTGTGTGCGCTCAGACATGGCTGTCCGGCCTCCATGTGATCATGTCTGTAAATACATATCAGCATGTCATGCAAGTGTGCTCTCCCCCCGCACACCACATGTGTGTTGCTTTGCAACACCACACTCGTGGGGGCACTTTCACAATTTTCACTGCCAGCTCGAAAGTGATTGTCTGCAGACTGTTTTTGTGCTAGCAGTGCAATTAAACGGCATCACATTTTCTAAGTGCCCAGCAAGCAGTGTTGGATGCTCGTGTGTGACACCTGGAATTTGGCCGACACCTGCTTGGAGAGGGATCAAATGGGCTCTCACAGGGCACTCTCTGTCTTTTGGCCACTGGTGTGCATGAATAGTTGTAGCGGCAGGTGTATGAGGCGTTAGACGCAGCTCCGATTTTTCACAACTAGCATGCAGTTCTTCCTGCACTAGTTGGCAACAATTGTGAATGGGCCCTAAAATATCTGTATTTGTCTTCTCGTGTGAACACTCGCTGCACTGCTGTGATGAATCCAACGCTTAAAACACCAACGGGTCATGCGCAGGTTGAATTCTTGTGTGCTTTGCCATGAAGCTGGAATATTGAAAGTAGATATTGCTTGAACTTTGTTTTTTGTTTTTTTTCTCAGATGTTCAAAGTCGATCCCAGCATGGCCCCGGGGTAAGGTAGATTGCCTTGGACATCTATCTTAAGGCTACGAGAATATTGTCTACATGGTTGGAAAGAGGCCATGTGTTTACACAGATGTTTTAAGCTTTTAGTGCACAGATCTCCTGCACCACCATCTTTTGTGCCAAGGGCCATATACATTTTGCATTAGTTTACCCTTTGGTACAGAAATAAAGGAGGGCATGAGAGTGTGCAAAACAAAGTGGATAGCTTTTGCACAGACAAACTCTGTGAATATAGCTTTATTTCCATTTACTTTAATAGCTGCCATGAGGTAACCTGTGCACACAGAGAATGATTATGCCCGTAAAAGACAGAGTTTCTACGTTTTTCTTGGAGAAACAGATGGGAAAATATACAAATGTAATTCAATTGCAAGAACAGATTCAGCACGGGGAGGTTTTGCTGCCTGTGAGGCCGTTGCTGCAGCGAACCTTTTATGTTCCATGTAAAGGTCAACATTTCCTTTAGTTTCTTTCACTCTGTGCATGTGTAAATGAAAGCTCAGGGCCATTTCTCTTTTTGAAATGGGAAATGCCATTTGTCAAAAACTAAACGCTATTTGTATCAACATAAAATATCCCTATGCTTTGAAAAAGCTGAGAGATAAAATGCAAAATGTAAAATGCAGTGAATTAATGAATAAACAAAATGTGCCCATTCCCACCAGTTTCATACAATAACTCAAAAACAATAAACACTATCATCATGCATGTCTCCAAATTAAAAGGGCACATAATGACGAAAACCAGAGTAATATTTGGGTAGCTTTGATGCACCAGATCAACACAAAAAGCAATTTTGTTTTGCTGATGTAACACATCTGTCACCTGCTGCATGTCTGAGTTTGTTGCAAGGATTAAACGTATCACCCCAGTGGACAAAAGTACATTGAAGTCTGATATTAAATCAACATACAAAATAGATTGAATTTGAAAAATGGCTCAACTTAAACATTCGCTGTGCATATTTAATATAATATTCAACTTACTATAATAAATGTTAAAATCAACAAGTAACATTTTAATGTTGTATCAATGTGATAACCTGACATTGTTACAGGATCGGATGATTGATGTTGTAGTGACATTGATATCAGGGTGACTGATGTCAAAATGCATTATAACCAAAAGCCAATGTTGATACAGTATTGTCAATAATACAATAATGTCAGTAACCTTTACAGTTACCATGTGACCAGCAATTAGTCTTCTAACTTGTCTTTTCTTCATTAAGAGACAGCATATTACATAACATTAGTAGAATCCCCACTATCACCACCATCACTTGTGAAGTGGCACATAGATTTTTTTATTTTATTTTATTCTTTAAAAAAACAACTCTCTTAAAGGATTGATGTATACATAAGGAACTACATTTTCAATTAGTATTATTTGTAAAATGCCCTAATATGAAGTTAGTTCAATAATGTTCTAATTCTTAATGCTATTATTATTATTTTTATTATTATTATTATTATTATTATAGATGTGGTTTCCAGTCTTAAAGATTGTTGTGTGCATCTGAAAATCAATTTAGTTTTATTGCTATTATTATTCTATGTCATTACTTCACTGCCCCTCTGGGGGGGTGAAGTATTGTTTTTAGTGGCTCTGTATATACGAGGTCTATTAGAAAACTATCCTACCTGTTTATTTTTTAAAAAACTATATGGATTTGAATGACGTGCGATTACACCAATCATGCTTGAACCCTCGTGCGCATGCGTGAGTTTTTTCACACCTGTCTGTGACGTCATTTCCCTGTGGGCAGGCCTTGAGTGAGATGTGGTCCCGCCCTCTCGGCTGAATTCCTTTGTTTCACACGCTGCTCGAGACGGCACACGTTGCTTTATCAAAATTTTTTCTGGACCTGTGAGGAATATCCGAGTGGACACTATTCGAGAAATTAAGCTGGTTTTCGGTGAAAGGTTTAACGGCTGATGAGAGGTTGTGGAGTTTCTTTCGCTTTAAGGACAGCTCACAAAGCGGATCAGCACGGTGCGGTCTGAGGTGGCGTCCGTCTGGCTGTTTTGAGCTGAAAACATACTAATTTAAGGCTCTGTTCACCCAGGACGTCGTGAGAGAACAGAGAAGATTCAGAAGAGGCCGGCATGAGGACTTTATGCGGACATTCCACTGTTTAAGGACATTTTGTAATGAAAGACGTGTGCGCAAATTCGCCGAGTCGTTTCTGTGATGACTCGGCGAATCTGTGTGCGCCGCGACAGGAAAAACACCTCCGTGTTGAAAACCATTTGTAAAATTCAGTCGGCTTTTGATGGCTTTCAACAAGTGAGTAACTGAGAAATTGTTTAACAGCTTGGGCATGTTCCAACTTGTCCGTTAAGGTTTCCAACAGAGGTGTTTTTCCTGTCGCGACCCCCCGCGGTCGGGTCCGCCCGACATGCGACTCTGCCCGCACGTTCTTTCATTACAAAATGTACGTTAACAATGGAATGTTCGAGTAAACTCCTCATACCGACTTCTTCTGAAAGTTCTCTGTTCTCTGATGACTTACTGGGTCAACAGAGCCTGAAATGTGGAAGTTTTCAACTTGAAACGGCGAGACGCTGCCGCCTCGAAGCGCAGATCGCCGTCAGGCGCCGTGGGCCGTCCTTACGGCAACACTACCAGACCAAAATCTCTCATCAGCCGTTAAAATTTTTACCAAAAACCAGCTGAATTTATCGAATGGTGTCCACTCAGTTGTGCCTTACAGTTTTGAAAAAATTTTGATCAAACAAAGCAGCAGTCTCTGAGCCATTCCTAAACAATGAAAAGATCGACGAGAGGGTGGGCGACTCCTCACTCAAAGACTGCCCACAGGGGAATGATGTAACCGACAGGCGTGAAAAAACTCTCGCATGCCCACGAGGGTTCAAGCATGTCTGATGTAATCACACGTGATTCAAATCCATATGGTTTTTGAAAAAAAATAATAAGGTCGGATACTTTTCTAATAGACCTCGTACGTGTGTGTGTGTTTCTGCACTTGACAATACCTGCAGTGGAATGTAACTGATGAACTGATCGACAGATCTTCACGACTGGGTCACTAGCCCAACTGATATTTTGATAATAAAATATACAGTGGGGTAAAAAAGTCTTTAGTCAGTCCCTGATTGTGCAAGTTCTCCTACTTAGAAAGATGAGAGAGGTACACTTCAACTATGAGAGACAAAATGAGAAAAAAAAAAATTCAGGAAATAACATTGTAGGAATTTTTTTTACAAATTTATTTGTAAATTATGGTGGAAAATAAGTATCTGGTCAATAACAAAAGTTCAACTCAACACTTTGTAACATAATCTTTGTTGGCAATGACAGAGGTCAAATGTTTCCTATAAGTCTTCACCAGGTTTGCACACACTGTAGCTGGTGTTTTGCCCCATTCCTCCATACAGATCTCCTCTAGAGCAGTGATGTTTTGGGGCTGTCACTAGGCAACATGGACTTTCAACTCCCTTAACAAATTTTCAGGGTTGAGGTCTGGAGACTGGCTCGGCCACTCCAGGACCTTGAAATGCCACTTCTTCGTTACCTGAGCAGTGTGTTTGGGATCATTGTCATGCTGGAAAACCCAGCAACGTTGCATCTTCAATGCTCTCACTGATGGAAGGAGGTTTTTGGCTTAAAATCTCATGATACATGGCCCCGTTCATTCTTCCCTTAACACGGATCAGTCGTCCTGTCTCCTTTGCAGAAAAACAGCCCCAAAGCATGGGGCTACATGCTTCACAGTAGATATGGTGTTCTTAGGATGCAACTCAGCATTCTTCTTCCTCCAAACACGACGAGTTGAGTTTTTACCAAAATGTTCTATTTTGGTTTCATCTGACCACATGATATTCTCCCAATCCTCTTCTGGATCATCCATATGCTCTCTGGCAAACCTCAGATGGGCCTGGACATGTACTGGCTTAAGCAGGGGGACACGCCTGGCACTGCAGGATTTGAGTCTCTCTCTGCATAGTGTGTAGCCTTTGTTACTTTGGTCCCAGCTCTCTGCAGGTCATTCATCAGGTCCCTCCATGTAGTTTTGGGATTTTTGCTCACCATTCTCATGATCATTTTGACCCCACGGGATGATATCTTGCGTGGAGCCCCAGATCGAGGGAGATTATCAATGGTCTTGTATGTCTTCCATTTTCTTACAATTGCTCCCACAGTTGATTTATTCACACCAACCTGCTTGACTATTGTAGATTCACTCTTCCCAGCCTGGTGCACATCTGCAATTTTCTTCCTGGTGTCCTTCGACAGCTCTTTGGTCTTGGCCATGGTTGAGTTTGGAGTCTGACTGTTTGAGGCTGTGGACAGGTGTCTTTTATACAGATAACGAGTTCCAATAGATGCCATTAATACAGGTAACAGGTGGAGGACAGAAGAGCTTCTTAAAGAAGAAGTTACAGGTATGTGAGAGCCAGAAATCTTTCTTGTTTGTGGGTGACCAAATACTTATTTTCCACCATGGTTTACAATTAAATTCTTTAAAAATCCTACAATGTGATTTCCTGGATTCTTTTTTTCTCATTTTGTCTCTCACAGTTGAAGTGTACCTATGTTGAAAATTACAGACCTCTTTCATCTTTCTAAGTAGGAGAACTTGCACAAACAGGGGCTGACTAAATACTTTTTACCCCACTGGACACATATATTTGAAAAGTGTTTCTATGTATTGCTATAATAAATTTTAATATTTTTTATTTCACAAATTATTTGATTCAAAATGGTTTTGACCATTTATGCACAGCCAACTTTTTTTTATACTTCATTTAACTAATACAAATTAATCTGTGAGAGGTAGGAGACTTGGGAAAACACATCAGATAAAAAAAAAAAAAAAACAGTCATTGAACATTGCTGTTTGTGTTGTGACATTCTACAGAATGAGGAAAATATAATTAAAGTTATTTTCATGCTGTACAGATTAGATACCAAGTAAATACAGGCCCATTATTGCTGATATCAGTATTGATACTGATACCGATACTTTTTCATATTTAAGCTTCATAGATCCAAAAGACCTAGGATAGAATTTTGCCAAACGTATGTGACAACAAAATACTTTATTATCACAATCAACATTTTTGTTTAAAAAATATCACTCAACACAACTTAAAACAAAATCTCCTGAGGTAGAGGGCTGACAAACCACAATACAAGGGTGCGCTGCTCTGTGTTGTGTGACACAGTGCAGCGCTGCTCTTACAGACAGAGTAGACTTTGATGAACCTGCGTGCGCACCAGTCAGTGCGTGCGGGAGAGAAAAAAAGCTTGAGTATCGATCGTTTTACAGGAGGGTCATTCAATATCAATACCAGCGTTGGTATCGATATTATCGATATTAGGATTGATCCGCTCACCTCTAGTACAGATGAGTCATTGGATGTTGCTGTGCGTTATGACATGTTTTATAGTTTTAAATATAGTAGTTACAAGATGGTGGCATTATTCAGAAAACACAAAGAACAGTTGAATAGTTGGTAAGAATATTATGAAAGAATAACTCATTTATTGTTATATTCCACTGGTTGCTAAGTCTGCTATACCCACCTTGCTGTAGATTGTTATTTTCCAGTCACTTAAATCAGTAACACACACATAGCCTACATTAGCTTGGCTCTGTAGCTAGTTTCCCTGTTCATTGCAACTGTACAGGTGGTGATGTTGTACAGAACTCATCTGTTTAAAGAACTTTAAGCCACAATGTTATGAGTGTCACATTGAGTGGTAGCTAACGTGTACTGGAGCTAGCTCCTAGCAATGGCTGCTAGCTGCTGTAGACTCAACTGTGTTTGTCATTTCTGAGCATTTTATTGCAAATATCTGAGAAAATATGGGTTAATTATTGTCTGTGAAATTTAAATTTTATTTGTATGTTAGCGGTGTTGACACTAATTCTCAAGGTCGGTCATCCAGGAATTTAATGTCGAGGGGCGGGTTTTCTCAGTGAAAACATCACCGAGCTCAATACAAATACATGTAATTTGGTCAATTTTCAAAGGTGTCAGACTTGTCAATAAAGTCAGTTTAATGTACAACGGTTCATTTTAGGTCAGCTTGGTGTATAAATCTCACCGTTCCAGGCAATGATAGCGGTCAGCTGGCTGTTAGCAAGTTAGGGACAATAAAAAAATCATCTGATTTCAATAAAACAGCATACAGACCAAGCGTGTTTTCACCAAGTGGACAGTCACAGAAGCACGAATTCTCGACTTCGGATTGGCCACTTTGCCGAAGTGACGTAGCGCAGACCTTGAGAATTGCCAAGTATCGATAGATATGGTGTCGTTAGGTACATTGAACATGCCATGGTTACTGGTCATTGTTATTAATACCCACACCCAAGCCACCAGTTATGAAAACCACCAGCCAGTTTGCAAAAATACACGTTAATCAAACAGCAAAATCAAGTTGCATAGCCTGTTAACCTTAGCTAGCTTGGTGACTTTGAGATTTATGGGCATGTTTGGACTTCATTTGTCCCGCCCAGGTCATGCTGGTGTTGCCAATGCTCCACCCCTTTACCCATTTATGGGTTGGCTAGTAGTTTGGCGGAGTCAGGCAATATCAAGATGGAAACATCTAGAACTGCCAAATTTGAGCTCAAAACTTGCTATTCGGAGAAACTATTGAGTGTTTGACCAGTTTATATGGAGTCTCACCAAGATCACCAAGTGTCATCAGTTAACTCTTTTCCATATTCCTACCCAAACCAACCTGCTTACTGGCGGGGGATGCGTGGCACACCAGCATTCCTTTTTTAAAACCATCACTAAACAGTTGGCACCCTCTGTAACATTCCTCCTCAGCCCAAGTTACACAGATGATTTACGATAGAACGATATTATTTACTGTGAGTCATTTTTCTGTCAGTTCCACATCCGAGGCTAATCGAAATGCTGCATGCTCACTGATTTACTTAGTAAAAATTTCATCCCAAGGTTCATG
Source organism: Thalassophryne amazonica (assembly GCF_902500255.1). NCBI lineage: Eukaryota > Metazoa > Chordata > Actinopteri > Batrachoidiformes > Batrachoididae > Thalassophryne > Thalassophryne amazonica. The sequence continues at coordinate 24,108,345 of NC_047120.1, read as the reverse complement.
TTGAGAAGATTGGAGTCAGCGAGAGTTACAGGACTCATGCATTATGTAGAAGACGCTGGCACGACCTTCAGCCACCTCCGTCTTCTCGATATATCACGTGGGCTGCGACCGGCCCGAGGCCACAAGGAGCATTTGATATATTTAACCGCCACTGCCATTAAATTACTCACTTTCCTTATGAGCTGGAGCTATTTTATGCAGCTTCCAACAAAAGGCCAATATAAATTTGATGCAACGTGGCTGAAAGCTTTGCACAAGCCTTTAGCCCAAGTGATGCTTTCGCAATAACGGACCGTTCATAAGGCAAAAGTAAATTAAATCAACAAATAAATCTCACGCATGAGCCGTCTGATTTTTTTACTGCTCATGTTATGGCTTCGCCATATGTCGGGCATATGTGGGAACTCAGATCTGCTCCTGGTGCTCGAACCAGAAAGCATCACGAATTGATAGGAAATAAAGTACTGTTGTAGAGCGAGGTCCATTATAATATAATTGGCTTTGGAATTATTTATGGCATTAATTGCCACATTATCGACTGGCTGTCAGCTCCTTAAGCTTGTAGTCCATTCTTCTTCACAAAGAGCGCTAGCTCAGCCGAAGGTGGACTGACAAGCTAATTATACCATCTTCACTCTCATTGATGAATGTCACTAATGTGACTCTGGCCCCTGAAATAAGACTCCTTAGTCACCACAATTGCAAAAAGCCTTCCACTGCAGCCAGTATCTTTAGATAAGGATGCTTTATGCCGCTTCATTTCTTCATGAATCAAGGTAAAATTAGAGTACAACTGTCCTTTTTGACCATTACAAACAGTGTCAAAGTTATTCAAAGCTGTACTCTTAATATTTATAACCTTTTATACTACCAGTTGCAAGACATCCAACCCAACGCAGCTATATAAAAGGATACTGCGTTTAACTGGGGAGTAACATACAATGGGCAGGTGTCCCTCCCAGGATAATTCATGGACCCTCATCCTTTCCATGCTACAGGATGAATACTGACCCCATGGACTTCAGGATCTGGATAAGACTTACACCCCATTCTCACTTTCGTGGATATGCATCAACGAAGGTAAGGTTATGATTTTAAACCTTGTCCTGGGGTGTTGGTGATGAACTGAACATTCCTTTATTAAGCTGTAGTCTTGTTTTAAATGTGGCTTGTTGTGTGGGCTGCTGAAGAGGAGGTACTGCTGGCCCACCACCACCAGAGGGCGCCCTGCTTGGAGTGCGGGCTCCAAGCACGAGAGGGCGCCAGACCCAGAAGAAGTGACAGCTGTCACTCATCCTCTGCACCAGCTGTCACTCGTTCATCATCACCACCATAAAAGCCGGACTGCAACTCCACCTCCCCGCCGAGAAATCGACTACCATTACCAAGGTAATTTCTCTGCTGAATTTAAACTGTGACTTACGTCTGATCTGTTTGCAGCCGTTGTCCTGTGGTGCCCTTTCAGCTGGGTTGGCGGTCAGTGAGAGAAGCGACGTCTTCGCCTCTCACTCCATCCAGATAAGTGGTTACAGGAGCTGCTAATGTGTTCCTAGTTTGGAGGTGGAGGTGCTCCCTCCTCACTGTGTTTTGGACTGAGAATTACTGAGTGTGCGGACTCACACTCACTCATCATATTTCTGCTCTCTGCCAGCAGTACCAGGGTCGACAGCCGAAGACAGAGGCCACCTGGGGACTCGGGACTTGGTGGCTCCGGTGTTCTTCAGACCGTTGGTGGTGGAAGCCGTGTGGGACGCGGCTTCTCTCTCGTCGGGGGTCTTCTATCTTCGAGCCTGCCCACACGTCACCTGGTGTTAAATTGACTGTGCAAATTACTGTACGTTTCGTTGTGTATTATCACAACATTAAATTGTTACCTTTTTGGCTTATTCATTGTCCGTTCATTTGCGCCCCCTGTTGTGGGTCCGTGCTACGACACCTTCCCAACAGGATTTCTCGGCCGTCGTCATGGATCCCGAGGGGTGTCAACCCGAGCTTGAACGGCCAATGGAAGAGCCAGGAGCGCAGGCATCAGCGGGAGGCGTGTTGAGTGAGCTGCAGCAGATCTTAACCGCCTTCACGGCTCGGTTAGATTTAGTGACCGAGCAGAATGTCCTCCTTAATCGGAGGGTGGAGGCTCTCACCGCCACGGTGGAAGCGCGCGATCAGGGCGCTGCTGCAGCCACTCCTCTGGCTGGTCCTGGGCCTGTATCAGACGTTCCACTGGTCGTTCAACGAACCCCCCCACCGTCCCCTGAAGCATACATAAGCCCTCCGGAACCGTACGGGGGTTGTGTCGAGACGTGCGCAGACTTCCTCATGCAGTGTTCGCTCGTCTTTTCACAGCGCCCTGTCATGTACGCATCAGACGCTAGCCGGGTGGCTTATGTTATTAATCTGCTTCGAGGAGAGGCACGCGCCTGGGCTACGGCGCTTTGGGAGCAGAATTCACGGCTCCTAACGTCTTATACTGGGTTTGTACGGGAGTTCAAACAAGTGTTTGATCATCCCAACAGAGGCGAGACCGCTTCGAACGTGCTGCTGTCGATGAGACAGGGGCGCCGTAGCGCAGCCGAGTATGCAGTCGACTTCCGCATCGCGGCAGCGAGGTCTGGCTGGAATAACGTTGCGCTCCGCGCCGCCTTTGTAAATGGACTGTCCCCGGTCCTTTAGGAGCACCTACTGGCTAAGGAGGAACCGCGGGATTTTGACGGGCTTGTCGATTTAGTTATACGCTTAGACAACTGTTTAAACGAGCATCGTCGGGAGCAGGCCGGGGGGCATGACGGGGGGCATGACGGGGCACGAGCCGTCCCTCCCCCTTCCGGTTCCGACAAGGTGACGTCATCCCCACGCTTCACTGCCAGAGAGCTCCGTGTGGCTACAGCTCCCCCTGCTGAGGAGGCTATGGACACGAGCAGGGCCAAAGTAAAAACAAATGTCAGACAAAGGAGGCTGGCCCGCGGGGAGTGTTTTGTCTGCGGCTCTTGCGAGCACATGCAGAAGGACTGCCCTAAACGGTCAAACTACAACGCCCGTCCTTAGAAACTGGGCTAAGGGTGGGCCATAACACACACGCGGGAAAACCCCGCAAATCTGCACGAATCCCAGTAACAATCCTTTGTGGGGATTTAACCCTTCACGCCCCAGCACTGATAGACACGGGGTCTGAAGGGAATCTGCTGGACAGCAGATGGGTAAAGGAAGTAGGGCTCCCTCTGTTGGCTCTGCCGGCACCATTGCAGGTGCGAGCACTAGATGGCACCATGCTTCCATTAATCACACATCAAACACAACCAGTGACTTTGGTTGTGTCTGGGAATCACAGGGAGGAGATAGTGTTCCATGTAACACCATCTACCTCCCGAGTGATTTTGGGCTTTCCATGGATGGTGAAGCACAATCCCCAGATAGATTGGCTGTCCGGGGTTGTGACGCAGTGGAGCGCAACCTCCCACCGGGAGTGTTTAGGATCCTCGGTTCCTCCCGGCACTACGGCTAATGAGGAGGTCAAAGGTCCCCCCAATCTATCGGCGGTGCCAAAGGAGTACCATGATCTTGCTGACGTTTTCAGCAAAGATCTGGCGCTCACTCTTCCCCCGCACCGACTGTATGATTGTGCCATCGATTTGGTCCCGGGCGCTGAGTACCCGTCCAGTAGGTTGTACAACCTCTCACGTCCGGAACGCGAATCAATGGAGACCTACATCCGGGACTCCTTAGCTGCCGGGCTGATCCGGAACTCCACCTCCCCGATGGGTGCTGGTTTCTTTTTTGTGGGTAAAAAAGACGGCGGACTCCGTCCATGCATTGATTACAGAGGGCTGAACGAGATCACGGTTCGCAACCGATACCCGTTACCTCTGTTGGATTCAGTGTTCACGCCCCTGCATGGAGCCCAAATTTTCACTAAATTGGATCTTAGAAACGCGTACCACCTGGTTCGGATCCGGAAGGGAGACGAATGGAAGACGGCATTCAACACCCCGTTAGGTCATTTTGAGTACCTGGTCATGCCGTTCGGCCTCACCAACGCCCCCGCGACGTTCCAAGCTTTGGTAAATGACGTCTTGCGGGACTTCCTGCATCGGTTCGTTTTCGTATATCTGGACGTTACGAAGATGTTCAACAATTCCTATATTACATCGCACTTAGTATACTTTGGTAACGCCTTGGATTTCCATTATTGTACATGCAGTGACATCGCAAGGAGGTGTTCAGGAGGCACTACAGTTGTGTTACAATTATACTATAGATGTGCTATAGTTGGCACCATGGTGGATTAGTGGTTAGCACTGTTGCCTCACAGCGAGAAGGTCGTGGGTTCAATTCCCATGGCCTTTCTGTGTGGGGTTTGCATGTTCTCTCTGTGTTTGCGTGGGTTTCCTCCGGGTGCTCCGGTTTCCTCCCACATCCAAAGACATACGGGTTAGGTGGACTGGAATCTTTGAATTGTCAGTAGGTGTGTGTGTGTGTGTGTGTGTGTCTGTGTTTGTTTGTGGCCCTGTGACAGACTGGTGTCCTGTCCTGGGTGTACCCCGCCTCGCGCTCTATGGCTGCTGGGATGGGCTCCAGCCCCCCGCGACCCTTAAAGTGGACTAAGCGGTAGACGATGGATGGATGGATGTGCTATAGTTATTTTTGCACACATTGCAATGGTCTGGTGTCACAGACCGAACAGTCCCCCCTTAAAAGTTGGTCCGCCCTGCTTCCACTGCGCATGCGTCATTTCAGAGCTTAGCAGCTCGTCTGAGAGACTCTCTTCACCCAAAGTGATCAAATGAATTAATGGGATTATTAACCATCAGATGACAGGGTAAAACCTCTTAAATCATTCGAAAGTCAGTTTTAAGCATAAACGAGGCCGTTTTAAGCAGAAACAAAGCGATAATCGGTGACGCTTTGAAATGACGGCGGTGCAGTGAACGCAACAGCTAGCAGTTAGTGTAGCCGCGGTGCTCTGATCACTTCCTCTGTCTTTTATGATGAAATAATGTTGAATTTATGTGGAAATGTTTGTTGTACAAAAGCTTCAGATATCTGTCGCTGAGATAGGTGATGACTGGAGTGCAGTTTTAAGAAGAAACGAGGTGTTAGCCAGTGAACCACAGCTAATGATGCATATGCAATGAAGGCAGGGCAGACTGATTTTTAGGGGGGACCATTCAGTCTGTGACACCAGCACATTACATCTAATGGTGCAGGTCTGGCATGTTACATGATCAAACCTTGCACTAGATCACATCTTGTGGTAAAGGTATGGCACGTTAGCACACTAGCGCTAGACCACATCTGTGGGGCATCGGCGATCTTTCCACGCTGGTTTGTCGTGGTTGCAGACAGTGAACATGTGAGATCCATATCCATGCAAGTGAGAATTGGACTTTGAATGAAAAAATATAACAAATATTCAAGGGCTACTTATAAAGTGCAACACCTGACCTCACATGTTTGATGCCAATCTATTAAAATTAATTCTTTGTGATTCAGTGATGCTATAATATGTTTCTTTGTGCGCTTGATTTTTGATGCAGTCTGTCCATAATTTAATCACTTTTTCCTTGAGGGATAAACAACACTTCAACCATGTTTTGGCTCCAAACTGTTTAAGGTAAACAGCTATGACCTTGAGTTTAACCTTTCACGTGGAAGGTCATGTAACCAATAAAAAGAGTGATATATCACTCAACAAAAATATAAACACAACACTTTTGGTTTTGCTCCCATTTTGTATGAGATGAACTCAAAGATCTAAAACTTTTTCCACATACACAATATCACCATTTCCCTCAAATATTGTTCACAAACCAGTCTAAATCTGTGATAGTGAGCACTTCTCCTTTGCTGAGATAATCCATCCCACCTCACAGGTGTGCCATATCAAGATGCTGATTAGACACCATGATTAGTGCACAGGTGTGCCTTAGACTGCCCACAATAAAAGGCCACTCTGAAAGGTGCAGTTTTATCACACAGCACAATGCCACAGATATCGCAAGATTTGAGGGAGCGTGCAATTGGCATGCTGACAGCAGGAATGTCAACCAGAGCTGTTGCTCGTGTATTGAATGTTCATTTCTCTACCATAAGCCGTCTCCAAAGGCGTTTCAGAGAATTTGGCAGTACATCCAACCAGCCTCACAACCGCAGACCACGTGTAACCACACCAGCCCAGGACCTCCACATCCAGCATGTTCACCTCCAAGATCGTCTGAGACCAGCCACTCGGACAGCTGCTGAAACAATCAGTTTGCATAACCAAAGAATTTCTGCACAAACTGTCAGAAACCGTCTCAGGGAAGCTCATCTGCATGCTCGTCGTCCTAATCGGGGTCTCGACCTGACTCCAGTTCATCGTCGTAACCGACTTGAGTGGGCAAATGCTCACATTCACTGGCGTTTGGCACGTTGGAGAGGTGTTCTCTTCACAGATGATGCCAAGGAGATGTGTTGCACTGCATGAGGCAAATGGTGGTCACACCAGATACTGACTGGTATCCCCCCCCAATAAAACAAAACTGCACCTTTCAGAGTGGCCTTTTATTGTGGGCAGTCTAAGGCACACCTGTGCACTAATCATGGTGTCTAATCAGCATCTTGATATGGCACACCTGTTAGGTGGGATGGATTATCTCAGTAAAGGAGAAGTGCTCACTATCACAGATTTAGACTAGTTTGTGAACAATATTTGAGGGAAATGGTGATATTGTTTATGTGGAAAAAGTTTTAGATCTTTGAGTTCATCTCATACAAAATGGGAGCAAAACCAAAAGTGTTGCGTTTATATTTTTGTTGAGTATAACTTCATGATAGTTGTTTCATTGTTTCATAGTAACCATGGGTATAATTTTAACACATTCCTCAGACTAGCAGTTCTAAACATCCCCGATAAGCATTGGGAAAATTTTTGACCTTGGCCTGTGACCCTCACTTTTAACTATTTTTCACAATCTCAAATCACATTGTTCAAGTCTGTCTGACCCTCAGTCAGTACACCAGCGTTGGTCCAAATTGGATCAAAACTCTTCCTAGTCTGACTATATAGACCACAGGGATAGAAAGGTATAGAGAAAGTACACATGACCAACTCCACTTTGCTGATAATACGGTGCATAATCTGAGCTCAAGGTGCAAAGGGGTTGGATTTAGTCTTCATCATGGGTGCGTTTGGGGTGTTACAGAAATTACATCAGTCAGATTGTTAGCTTTTCTCTTTAAGCCATTGCTAGTGACATGGCAGACTTAGACTGGCACAGTTTGAGAATTTGTCTGGCATGTCTCTATTCACATTTCATTTCCAGGGGGCAGTACCATCACAAACAGACAGAACTGTCTCTGGATGCTATTGGACAGACATACAACCAATCATAGCAACAAAGAATGTGAAGTATTCAGAGCGACAACCAGACTAGTGTCAACAAACATGCTGCAAGGCAAACACATCTTTCTTACAAAGGAAGGCTTTTAGAGCTGTTTGTTGTTCTTTTACAGATTTGCTGTTATCCAAGTCGTTTAAAACAGAAGTTCACGGAGTCACTCCATATCAGCCGGAGCCACACACTGCTAATCAACAAGGCATCACATAAAGCCCGTCAGTATGGGCTAAACGTTGAGATTAGCCTGGGTTGTTTTTGGTCAAGAGGAAATGGCCGTGAAAGGAAGGGGGAGCACACCCTTTCACAAAGTGCGTTTATTCGCAATGTGAATTACGGGCTTGGTTTAGCAGGCTATAGGCCCCCTGACACTTGCACGACTTTGATGCACGCACTTGCATGCACTGTGTCATGCAGGAAAGTAAACTCATTGTTAACGGGTGTAGACTGAGAAGAGAATTTTGAAATGTTCAAAAAATCTTTCAGGCATAAATGTGCAACAAACATGAAGTGGTAGTGAAAGCTGTGCAATCTACTCGCCAAGTAAAGAAGAAGTGAACAGTGTGAGTGGTTGCGTCAGTGCACCGCATCACAGTGCAGCTCGTCTGAATGATTCTAACGAGATGTTAAATCTATCACAAACATACTTTTACAGCAATACACAAGAAGGAAAGAACATGCAACTGTTTTACCATGCCATTACAATATAAACATGACAAATAATTACCTTTTCAGATGGCTCCAAATACGTTCTCCACCTCGTTCAGCATGCCCGCGAGAAAAGCAGCAGCTGGAGCACTCCTCTGTGAATCCAGAAGCAATTAGTGTTCCAGCCTTCCAGCTGCGGTGCCTGTCCTGCTGTCTGTGGTGGACCTTGGGAGAGTGGTGCTGTCTGCTTCCTGACGTGGACCCCGGAGGGAGGTGCTGTTCTCGGGCCTGGTCTGTTCGGTCGCCGGGAGGCTTCCCGTTGATGGGGGGGTACTGTTGTGTGTTGGGGGGTGTGGCTGGATATTTTGGTGTTCTTTTCTTTTCTTTGCTCTTCAGGTGGCATGGAAACTGATTTGTCTGTGGAGAAGGTGCTGGCTGAAGAGTCCTCACCCTCATCAACATCATGTGTAGCACCTGTGACTGGTGCTCACATGCAACCTTAAAGACTTTCAGCTGAAGCAGATAATTGGATGGCGTTCTGCATTTAAGTCATGTGTGATTCAAGCAGAACTGCCGGGAACTCGACCTTGTGATGTCCGTTTGTGAGACGCTGAGGACCGTGCCTGGGTTTGACACATCGAGCCCGTGAAGCAAGGAAGGGTGAGGACACTTGCTGTCAGCACACATTAAAGGTGATTAAGTGTTTGACTAATTGTTGATAGTAACTTGGTGTTTTGTTACGCAGTATACTGGAATTGTGATGAGAATTGTGCAGTTTGCTTCTCACTGCTGTGGCGTGCAGGATAAGTGATCCTCCACTTGTTGTGAGAAGCTGCTCATTTGCATAAAGTTAAACAATACAGACCTGAATGTGTTGCTGATAGCGTGTGTCTTTTGAAAGATATTGTTGTAACTGCTGACTTACCTCACCTCTTCTTTGCTTCACAGAGAGTCAGTTTGTCGTGTCCACCTGGGGGGTGTTTGTCTGGTGGTAGTGGGTCCAGGAACGCCGGGCTTCTATCCTTTTGGGCGCTTAAGAGCGTGCCAACAGTCACTCCACCAGAAGGACGTTGTTTTAGTTTTGTACACATTATTATGCACAGGTGAAAAATAAATTGTTTCTGTTGTTGGAACCGCTTTCTGGTTATTTTTAGCGCTGGGTTCTGTCTGACGCAGGTCCGCTCCTCAACTCGCGTCGACACATAACAGTAGTTCCCGGCCATTCCATAATGGACCCAGCGGCAGAAGCGGTTCCTTTTGCCGAAAAAGTTCAAGAACACTTGGAGAAAATATGGGAGCAATTACAGCATCTCGCAAACCAAATTAAACAAGCAGATGCCCGTGTTACGGAGCTTGCAGCGCAGGCCGTTTCGCTTCCTGCTGATCCAGCTGCGGCACCATCGATACTAGTGCAGATAAGTCCGTCACCCAGAGGTTTGGCGTCCGAACTGATTGTTTGTCGTCCGGAGCCTTGTGTGGTGATGCAATGTTCTCTGGTTTCTGCTCAGGCAGGTTGGAGCACCGCAGCTTTACAAGGAATGTTTGTAGATGGGTTAAATGAGTCGTTAAAAGACGAGCCGGCAGTCCGTGACGAGCCAAACGATTTAGATGAGCTAATATCGTTGGTGATTCATCTAGATGTTCGGATGAAGGAGCGTGGATGCGAGAGAGGACGCCCATCAGAGCGGGTTTTTTCGTCTCGGGGCTTTCCCCGACACAGATCCGGGCCGCCTCTTCTTCGCCCCACTGAGTCTCCTCCGACGGGACTTCTGGCTCCTCCTGTTGACGAGCCCATGCAGCTCGGACGAGCGGAGATTACTGTATTGCCCCGACATGTAAGCGTCAAGAGAAATAATGATGACGTATCTCCAAGTGTTCTGGGACAGGCAAAATAACACACATAAAAAAAAAAAAAAAAAAAAGATCTAGCATGGGTAAATGTTTTGTTTTCTTTAAATAGGGGTTAGAATTGTATGGGGAGTCAGAGGCGTATCTGGTGGAGTGATTGTTAGGCGGTTAGAAGTCCGCCTGGGCTCACTTAATTGTTAATTTTTTATGTGTTTTTAGGTATTTTCTGTTTGGGTTGTTGGGTCATTTTATTTTGTTGTTTTTTATTTCTCTACATCCCTAACCCCGACCTCACTTGCCCCAAGACCGTTTGTCTTGTGGGTTGTGGGGTGGTGCAGGTTGGTCACGCTGAGCATTCTCAGAAGACCTCTGCACCTAGGAGGGGGGTGTTAGAGGCGTTTTTCTTGGTTTGGTTAGGGCCCGGTTCCACTCCAGCCTCGGTGAGCCTTTGTACCGTTCGTCATTGGTGTTGCCGGGGTGTGGTGCAGCGGAGACTTACCTCAGTCGGAGGGGTGGGCCGATCTGTTGCCGTTCGCCATTTCGGTAGTTCCACCCTCCCGAGAGGCTGGGGTATGGTCGAGTTGGGGCACCGGACGTATTTCCGGTTCTCTGCTGCGCCTTGGGGTTGGAGCTGGGTTAGTTTTTTTTCCTGTTCCCTTCTCCGGCTTAATGTTTTGAGCCGTTCGCCAAAGTTGAGCCGCCGAGGGGCTCTGGGAGGGACCCGGGGTTTTTCGGGGTGCCGGGGAGGGTAACAGGGTTTACGGTTGTTTTATATCCCCCCGGGGTTGTTTTTGGTAGTCCTCCGGGGGTTGATTTTTGATTTTGTTCTGTTTCCTTCCGGGTTCCACCTCCAGGGTTGATGGGACGGTCCTCTGGGGGGGAATTGGCTTGGGGCCAACTAGCCAAGTGTGACCGGGTCTGGGGTTCCGGGGTTGTGGGGAGGGTTCCTCCTGGGGTTGATGGTACGGTCCTCTGGGGGGCGCCGTTTGCTCCATATACACCTGGGGACCTTTGTGGGATTATGGTTCTGGCTGTTCCTCCTGGAACTGGCGATGAAGGCCTTCTGGGGGGGGGGGGGGGTTGGGCTCTGCAGGTCATTCTGGGGGGGTTGTTTGTTATTTTTCTTTTATGCATTTACGTTTGTATTGTGTTTGTGGGGCTGTGTTGGGTTTTTGCGTTTGGGAGTTTTTCTTTTCTTCCCGGGGTTTTATGATTTTTTCTGTGTGTTGAATTGTACTGGGGAATGTTTTGGGGCTTTTGTTGATGCCAGCCGGCCTTCCAGCTGCGGTGCCTGTCCTGCTGTCTGTGGTGGACCTTGGGAGCGTGGTGCTGTCTGCTTCCTGACGTGGACCCCGGAGGGAGGTGCTGTTCTCGGGCCTGGTCTGTTCGGTCGCCGGGAGGCTTCCCGTTGATGGGGGGGTACTGTTGTGTGTTGGGGAGTGTGGTTGGATATTTTGGTGTTCTTTTCTTTTCTTTGCTCTTCAGGTGGCATGGAAACTGATTTGTCTGTGGAGAAGGTGCTGGCTGAAGAGTCCTCACCCTCATCAACATCATGTGTAGCACCTGTGACTGGTGCTCACATGCAACCTTAAAGACTTTCAGTTGAAGCAGATAATTGGATGGCGTTCTGCATTTAAGTCATGTGTGATTCAAGCAGAACTGCCGGGAACTCGACCTTGTGATGTCCGTTTGTGAGACGCTGAGGACCGCGCCTGGGTTTGACACATCGAGCCTGTGAAGCAAGGAAGGGTGAGGACACTTGCTGTCAGCACACATTAAAGGTGATTAAGTGTTTGACTAATTGTTGATAGTAACTTGGTGTTTTGTTACGCAGTATACTGGAATTGTGATGAGAATTGTGCAGTTTGCTTCTCACTGCTGTGGCGTGCAGGATAAGTGATCCTCCACTTGTTGTGAGAAGCTGCTCATTTGCATAAAGTTAAAAAATACAAACCTGAATGTGTTGCTGATAGCGTGTGTCTTTTGAAAGATATTGTTGTAACTGCTGACTTACATCACCTCTTCTTTGCTTCACAGAGAGTCAGTTTGTCGTGTCCACCTGTGGGGTGTTTGTCTGGTGGTAGTGGGTCCAGGAACGCCGGGCTTCTATCCTTTTGGGCGCTTAAGAGCGTGCCAACAGTCACTCCACCAGAAGGACGTTGTTTTAGTTTTGTACACATTATTATGCACAGGTGAAAAATAAATTGTTTCTGTTGTTGGAACCGCTTTCTGGTTATTTTTAGCGCTGCGTTCTGTCTGACGCAGGTCCGCTCCTCAACTCGCGTCGACAGATAACAATTAGATGCATTTTGAACAGCCAACTCGGACAGAAAATGATTAATCCGCTACAAAATAATTATTTTATATACACAGGGTCCAGAGCACAAAGCGTGGCAGCCAGCTGGGAACACAGAAGGTGCGCCGATCAAAGCCGTGCAACTGTCAGGGCACCTTATAACTCGGTAGATGACAGAATTGAGAGGGTTTCTCATGTGGGATTGGATTTGAACCAAGGTAAGCCAAATAAATCAAGATGGATGTGGCTTCTGCTAGAGCCCACCAATCAGTGTTTCCACAGTTACTTTGAAAAGTTACTTCATTAGTTAGTTTTTTAATTATTTTATACAGTTACTTCATTAACACCTTTATGTAGTTACTTTATTAGGAGCTGCCGACAACTTGTACTAATAAGTAATGATCGGAATAAGGTAACTACTAATCTAACTTGGTTACTATTAAGACTGAGCAATCAGCAAAGTAAGTAATAATTACTTTTCTGCGTACTCAATCTTAAAGATAAAGTTAGATTAAGAGTTCCAGGGGGATGGAGCCTATTCTTGTAGTCAAATTATGAGAGGTAGAATACAACCTTGTCAGGATGTCTTTCTATCGCAGCCATACTGATATTACGGAGTGAAAAGTTTACAATACCAATATATATCTGCCAAAAACATAAACAACGGTAGTGATATCAAAAACTTCCTCATTAAACCCTCATGAAAAAGAAATACAGTATAATAGGGCAGCGCAGTCTTGGTTGAACCACTGAGTGATATTGCGGGATTTGACCATTTATGGGGACAGCCGCTCCCGTTACACAATACAAACACAGCAATACTTCATACAGAAAAATGGTGCACTGTTTTGTTTTCAGCTTCAATCACCAAAGCAGTCATGAAAAGTACAGGTTTTTTTTTTTTTTTTTTATCCCAGTGGAGAAGGGAAGACGAGGCACATGGGAGAGGTCGTGTCCGTAAGTGTTAGCCTACATAGCTAAACAGAGTAGCTACATTCTCCTGCCTGCAGAACCGCCTCGACACTTTTGAGCTCCGGTTCATAAACAAACCGCAACACGTTGACTTTCCACTGCATCGTGACTTTTTCTTTGCATTTTCACTTTTTTGCTATATAATTTGGCCAAAAACTCTAAGAAGGCTGTCCCTGGATGTAGGATTATTGTGTCATATGCATCATATTTTAACCCTTTGGCGCCCACCCTCAAATGAGACTGCGCTGGCCAATTGAAAATTGATGTTTCACAGTTTAAACATTATAGTTTAAACTGTAAACTATAAATTTAACCAATAACCATCTCACATAAGTCAAGCTGACTTCACTCCGATTGGGAATCACCATGTTGCATCGCTCAGCATTTGCATAAGGGTGATTCTTTAACTACGGGCACTATTGGCCTTGTAAATGTAATTTCCACCACACCATTGCCTTACAATATAAAGCGCCTTGGGGCAATTGTTTGTTGTGATTTGGCGCTATATACATGTGCTCTGATGTCACTGTTTATCTCCATTGAAACTACCCAAACAATCTTTCATACAAACTGTTCAAAGGGACATTACAGTGTTGTGGTGGAAATTATGGCAATAGTGTGGGACAACTACATTTTGTTTAAAAAAATCACAACAGTTGTATGACATTGAATACCCCAATTATGTTTTGATTATTTTACTGATATTTTATTCAGAGATATTTTAAAACATTAGAAAAAACGTTTCTTTACCATTCATTTTTATCATTGAAGATCAAAAGTCTGGGTGTGGGACAAGCACAAAACGGCAATATTTGCATATAATGATGCTGACAAAAGGTGAAAAAGTCATCATAGACTACTAGAACAAATTTCTTAACACGCTTTCATTGTAAAGATAACTATAAAAGTGTGAAATTTCCCCTTTTTTCTGTTTTTCATACAATACGATCAAAGGACATAAGTGCCCGTAGTCGAAGATTCACCCATAAACAGATTCCTGGTGTACTTTGGTTCTGCTACAGGGGCCATTGGTCTTGTTGTTATAAAACGCTCACTCTGATTCAAAATGAATGGCAGCTGGTTGCTTTGCCTCTGTCTCTTGTAGCTAATGTGACCAAGGGGCGATGGGGATACTAACCATTGTTATCAATGACATCAGATCTCCGTCTGCTGGACAAATTATGTAATTACACAATTTCCAACAGCCAAAGTGTTGTTTTCTGTATTGTTATTTGGTAAAACTTAACTTTTTATATCAGCAAAAATAACGCAAATATCAAAATGTTGGCGAAGGGCTCATATTGGCTGATATTATCGGCCAACAGATACATCGGTTGGGCTTTCGTTTGTACTGAAAGTAGTGGTAAATGAGTGGGCTGACTGGCAAACCGGTAGCAAAAGAGTGGATAAAAATGTGAACGTGCCACATTGACACGTCACGCGACACACTGGACTTGCACATCGCTAAACAGCTAAACCACAGCTAAACCACAGCTAGCCCTTTAAATCTGCTGAGTCACTGTAAATGTTGCCGCCTATGACGTCAAATTGGTGTTTGGAAACTTCATGTTCTCTCAGCAATTTGATGAAAGTTTGGGAGGTGTTTTTGGTGACAGCCAGAGTGAAAAGAACCAAGTCGTTTAAGTGAATAATTTCTAAAGAATGGAGTCAGAGAAATGAAGAGTTTTTGCCGTCACATACATTAACGTAGGCGGTGACTGGAAACCTTGACTTCAGGATGTTAAAAAGGCTTTCAAAGAATCCCTGCAGTCGCCTTCACGTCTCTCCGGGGCGGTAAAAATGACACTACCGTTGAGAACAGGAGACAGCAGTATTTTATCATCACTGCTTTCATTTTAGCTTTGAAGAGACACATTTCTTCAATTTCTCCAACCGGAATATTCGGTTCCCTTTAAACGGTGTTGTTTACATATTCTGACTTCACTTCGGCTGCGGCCTGACAACAATGAGATCTGACACATACCAAACTTGGTATGTCCCACAGCCATCTTCAACGTCCGCCATGCTGTCAGCTCCACCTACATCAGCATCAGCATCTCAGTGGTAGTGCGACACATGTCACAAACTTTTAAACGTCTGCTCTTTTCAACTGAGATATTCCACAACCAAAATATGGGAAACAGTTTTTTTTTTTTACTGCAAATCTATAGGCAGTGTGTGAAATATGAGCTTGAACCCTGCAGATCAATATGTTTTATATGTGGTTATTTTCCATTAATTAATGACTTAATCAACATGTAGGGATCCATCGGGAAAATAAGAATTCCGGCTGACGCTCAGATGTTTGGACAGTAAAAAGCATCCGTGCAGCCAAACACAGATCTGAACCTCGACCTCCTTTGATCAGCAGTTTTGGCAGGGCAATCCATCATGGTGCTCTTACTGTCAGAAGAGGTGTCTGGCTGCAGCTGTGTGTCGTTGGCTAAGAGTGCTGCTTAAAGGCGATCGTGTCAACCTCCACGCGACTGCTCACTCTCCCAGACTGAAGGATGATTTGACAAGGCCACAAGAGTCAGCTGGAGACACTGCAGGGCTGAATCTGATTGCTCCGTGGTCACAAAGATGATTCTGAATTTATCCTCTGCCAACACGCGACCCAAAACTCAGACGGCAGAATTTCAACAAATGAATCCAACTGCCTGTTGTGTTTGTTCTGCATTAAAGGGGAACTTGTACTTTTCAATCAATGCACAACCTCTTTTTTAAAGATGTTTTTGGGTTGATCAATTCACTCAGGACCAAAATGATTTTCATCAGTCCAGCATTGATTTAGAACACAAACACCATCATGGCCTAAATTGCTATGGGGCAATCAAAAACCACTTAAAGAAACACTTTATGAATCAGCAAACAAGGTACACGGAGGTACACGTGCACGTTTACCTTGGTCAGTGTAAAGAAATCCTTTAATACGAGTGAAGCGCCCTACAGCGGCGCGAAGCTCGCTCATGGTACGGAGCGTCCTAAACAGGAAGTGCCAATTTTTAAATCCACAGTAAAACAGGAAATGTTCAAATGTCAAACACTTCCTGGATTGACAGACGAGATCCCATGGAATCTCGCGGGAACTCAGTGGCAAGCTCACACTCAGGAAGTGCCAAATTTTCAGTCACAGTAAAACAGGAAATGTTCAAATGTCAAACACTTCCTGGATCGACAGACGAGATCCCATGGAATTTCGCGGGAACTCAGTGGCAAGCTCATACTTCCTGGCATGGGTGGAGCTAGAGCGGAGGCCGGGGTTTCACTGGACTCGCCTGAAATCTGATTGGCCATAGATGATTGACATGACACAGCACCACATGTCTAGTTGAAAGAGCTGCATTTTCAAATCAGTGAGTTACATTGACTGCTAGGTTCCTCCTGTCCAGTAGTTGGTGCTGTGTACCACAAAAAGTTCTAATCCACCTTAGTAGAAGAAGAAAATGTTTGCTCCAGATATGAACTGTAATGAATCAGTATATTTTTTTCTTTTAAAGAGTTCATGTCTATGGATTATTTGTGCCAAATTTGATGCTTGTATCACCATTTGCAGGATTCCACTCTAAATATTCTCTTATCTGCTGCACTATATATGAGATGATAAGATGCTGCTCCTAGTGTTTCTCATTTGCCCTCAAAAGTATTGGAACACTTGGTATTTCACACATTTTAATTTCTTTATTCTATTTCAAATAACATTTTTTTCTAAAATTATCTTCCTTAACTCAAACTGAAAGCAAATCTCTACAACTTGATAGAAATTAATCAAAAATCTAAAATCCAGCTTCCTGATGAAGTGGTGTAGAGGAGGATTTTCTTAAAAAGAAGACCTGAAAATTCAGCTACAATTTAACAGAAAGTACATTTGAGATGAAAGCCTAGATTTGATGTTTTGGTGAAAGAAACTTTTGTATTTTTTAATAATTGATGTAAATAAAGTCCAGTACATATTCAGTGACTTGGAAATGTTCATGTTTCCATCCCCTGACTTATCTAAAGAAAACTGGCAATAAACCTAATTATTATTTATAGGTTTTATCAAGTCTTAGAGATTTGCTTTCAGTTTGAGTTTGACAAAGATAATTTTAGCAATTTTTTTTTTTTTTTTTTTGTATTTCTAGTATTTAAAATGGCATAAACAAATTAAAATGTGTGAAATTCCAAGTGTTCCAATACTTCTGGAGGGCACAGTATCCTAACATTATGAGTGCAAAATGAGTGTGGTATTATTACAGTTTTGTTTAAGAATGATTAATTTTCACTGTTGCTACACTTTATGTCAAATCATAGTCATATCGTATATCAAATTGATATGACAATTTAGTATGGTATATCTTCTATTATACATTCCAAATCTAAGGTGGAACTCTACTAGTGTTTACTAAGGTACACCGAAATATCTTAAAAAAAATGCTTAAAAAGGTGGGGAGTATAGGGGCAGAGCCCCCCAAAAGTTGAAAGGTTTTAGTCATGCTCATGCTCCCAAGAACAATTTTACTGAAAAAGTCTGAAGGGCCTAAAGGACATGGTTAGGAGGCGAGGAGTTTTTCCAGGCATGTGACAGGCAAAGAAAGAGAAATGCTTTAAAAGGCAGGGGAGTCTGGGGGACCCCCAGAAGCTGAAAGATTTTTGCAATGCTAATGCTCCCTTGAAGCATTTACTCAAAATAAAATCTGAAGGACCTAAATGACACGGTGAGATGCTGATGAGCTTCGCTCATTCATGTCTGTGACATATGCATATTAGTACTGATTACAACCTCCAATCAGAAGAAATTGGGACAACACTGGAAAATGCAAATACTTTAAAAAGCACTAATCCTTACATTTATTTGGACTTTTATTTCATTGTTGACAGTATGAGTCCAAGATATTTAACATTTTTTTCCTGGTCAATTTCATTTCATGGTAGGGCATGGTAGGGCAATATACAGTTGTGCTCAAAAGTTTACATACCCTGCCAGAATTTTTTATTTTTTGGCCACTTCTCAGAGAATATGAATAATAACACACACACATACACAAATTCACTCATGGTTGTGGTGTGAAGAAATTTATTATCAAACAGCTGTTTACACTTTTTAAATCATAATGATAACAGAAACTACCTAAATGACCCTCATCAAAAGTTTACACACCCCTGTTCTTAATACCGTGTCTTGCCCCCTTTAAGGGCCCCTTCACACATAGCACGAATAAGTAGGAATCTGGGCAAATCACAGCAAAACAGCCCGAATGAGCAAACCACGATAACATTGAACCGATGTCGGGAGAGACAGACGGTCAGAGTGAACAAAACTGTCACAGAGGGAACAGAGTGTGAGCAGCTGGAGCATGTGGAACCACACCGCTGCTGTGGAAAAAAATACAAATAAAAAATACATGCCACCCACGGGATTTGAACCTGCAATTTACAAAAGCTCTGATTAACAGACAAAAAATTTTTACCACTGCACTACCATCATTGTCCTATAAAAGATGCGTAAAATGCCTGAAATCAACAAGGAGATGAACAAATTTTTAAAAAAAGAGAAATCAGACAATATAGACGAAGAGTAATTACAGTAATTACAGCGAAAAAGCACCATAATTGCACCTGTTGTGGAGGAAAAAATAAAACCGCATACCATAAAAAAACGCCGCATTTTATTGAATCCCTCTTATCGAACGGACAATACAAGTATGAACCATCTATTCCTCTGTAGATGACCCATGGTCACAGACGTACAGTCATGACATGACATGAATGAAGCAGTGTGCTCTATCATGTCCACATCTACTGGCTCGGTGTTCTGACAAGATGTCATTCCTGTCGAGAGGGCAGCCCTCCGTGCAATTGCACATGCATGCACAGTTTTCTCCACCCAGACTTTCACACCTGATCCCCCCCCAACACTTTCGCCCCCCAGACTACCACCCTCGTCAGGTTGATGTGCCTCTCTTAACCGCATTGAACCCCCCTGACCGAGTAACCAAGGAATGAAAATACAACAGCAATCAGTGTCGTTTCAGTTTTAAAAAGTTAAAATTTGCACATGCACGCTGTATTTACAGCACAATATTGTCGGTACGCAGAACTGTTGATTTATGCGACGAGATGCACAATTTGACAAAACTGCACATCTCGACAGAACACCGGCGTGTCCAGGCGGCCCCGCGTGCACCAAGAAAAATCTTGGAAAATTGGAAAAAACCCTATCGTTAACACTGAACAAATATTCCAAAAAATCATGACTCATATTTGAGAGTGTTATGTAGGATGGTATCCTGTATCAACTGACAAAGTTTGATCTGGATCTGATCCAGATAACAGATTTTGTGGCCATTTAAATTTAACATTGAAAACTCCATTTAATGTATATTTTCCATTATATCTTAATCCAATCACTCTCATATTTGAAAATGAGGTGCAGACTGGCACTCACTATCACCTGAGAAACTCATCTCGTGATGGAAGAAAAGGCATAGGACTGGGCTGCCCCAACCACACTATTAGTCAGGAAGAGTTCTGCGTTGAACTAGACAACCGAGCCATGATGTTAGTTAGATGCATTGTGCATCACATATTATATGAACATGGATGGAATGAAAATGTTTCCTATTAACAAAAATAAATTCATCATATGATGGCACCTAAACCAGCTTTTGCTGCAAATTGAACTGTAATGTTGGAATGTGATGTACCTGGATGACATTCGGATGATCGCATTCACCACAGTTGCCATGGCTCGGCTCAGGATTGACTGGCACACTCCTGACCGATTGACCAGCTTCTGCTGGAATGCCCCTGTTGCCAGGAAGCCCAGCGTGGTCAGCATCTGTATAGGCACAGACATCCACCTGGCTCCTCGCTGTATTGTGCTCTGGGCCAACTGCAGTTCTGCGTGCAACTCTAGTAACACTGGCCTTGGTAATTGAACTCAGCTTATGAGCCAGTTATTGTCATTTGTAAGTAAATCCTCGCGTTCCCTGAATACTTGCTAGCCTCAGATTGCACCATTTGCAAGGTCCTGTAACAACGCTAACACAG
This sequence comes from Thalassophryne amazonica, assembly GCF_902500255.1. Taxonomy (NCBI): domain Eukaryota; kingdom Metazoa; phylum Chordata; class Actinopteri; order Batrachoidiformes; family Batrachoididae; genus Thalassophryne; species Thalassophryne amazonica. The sequence continues at coordinate 24,088,179 of NC_047120.1, read as the reverse complement.
CCACTGTTGGTGCCATTTTACGCATCACTTTGTGTATGCTTTTATATCCACGCATATAATTGCAAACACAGTGTTTGCAATCTGATGATTTCTTGTTTTCATACTATTAACGGTTCCCAGCATCACCTCTATGTGTCAGCAGTGGAACATTAGCTGTAGAAATGTGTGTACACCGGCCAGGATTTTTGCGTGATGCACCTCACGTTTCCACGGTCATTTCACTTTTGATAAATCTGAATGTTGCCATGGAGACGGACGTACGGCACATTCCTGTGCACAAGTACGCCTTGTACATGAGGTCCTGGGTCTGTCAGAGGCAAAGTAATAACAAATGTTGACAAAATCTAAAGCCCCATCTCACATAGAAGGTGTGTGCATAGAACGCACCACCCTACGCTCCTTGAACCACCACAAACGTCACTACTCACCACCAGTGTTGCCACAGTTACTTTGAAAAGTAATCAATTACTGATTACTGATTACTCAATTGTAAAAGTAACTAAGTTAGATTACTAGTTACTTTTTTAGTTACTTTCCCCACCTGCCGACAACAACCCTCTGCCACCTCAACATGACAATGATACCTGTTTTGTCAAAACTAATTTTATAGTCACCCTTTCTTGACTTCAATGAAAATAAATACTTGTTTTATGAAAAATAAAATAAAGACCTCTTTCTTGACCTCATATTTAACTGTTGACAGCACTGTAACAATAAAACTTTTACAGTAAAACAATTTGTAACCTGCATTGTTTAGAAATGTAACTATTAAATTCTTTCTAACATTTTTCTAACATTTAAATTCTCTCTGAACATTTTACTTGTTGAAATTATTATTATTATTATAAGTAGTATTAGTAGTTGTAGTGAAAAAAGGCTTCAAAACTGGACCTTTAATCTATGGGTGTTGTGGTGGAGGGGGCACATCCTTGCCCCACGCCCCCATTCCATCTGGATTCACCCCTGCTTTGGCGTTTGAGCACAAAGAATGGATAACATTTATTTATGCAGAAAACATGACCAGATTTACAGGTAAGAAAGTTTTATTGCGTTTTCATATCATGTGGTCCTCAGAAAGAGAGTTTAGGTGCATTTGAGTGGAAAGTAGTGTTAGTTGTTGACGCGTCGTGGAGGATCAGTTGTTTTTAGCGAGCAGATACGGAGCGGCTCAGCTCAGAATTCTAAATAAAGGAGAAAAAAGCATAAAAATGTCTTTGTAAAGCTCAGTGCAGGTGTGCTGTTGTCACCGCGCTTTAAGAAGTGAGAACGAGTCGTAGCTGCTGCAGAAAACTGCGGATGAAAACCTCACAGCTCGCTTAAAGTGGCCAGTTCAGTCGAACCCTGACCCCCTGCCCACGGACCAAGTTTAATGCTGCTATCGACCCACAATGTAAAAATAATAGTAACGCACAGTGACTTGGAGAAGTAACTTTAATCTGATTACTGATTTGGAAAGATTAACGTGTTAGATTACTCGTTACTAAAAAAAGTGGTTAGATTACAGTAACGCCTTACTAAGTAATGCGTTACCGGCATCACTGCTCGCCACAAACACGTCACACAAGGCCACACGGTTGCCGGCCACTCACCAGATCACTCAACACCACGTCCTCCGCTCACATACCACTAACCTGCAATGCCTGTGCCATGAATGTGTAATAGGTTGGAAAACACCAGGCTGTTCAGAAACACCAAATCCATGATAAACTGGAAAAAGCAAGACATTTGATAAAACACTGGCCAGGAATCAGCAAATGATATGCGACATTAAATGCCACTGAATGGGATACACATGCAGCAGTCACACAGTGCACCCGTGCAGGCTGCTGACACGCCCACAGTTCCTGGTATTGATGGTGAGTGCAGGCGTGTGCGCAGCAAGTATAGCACGCCAATGCTGTGCTATACTTTCTGTGTAACCATACCCTTACCCTCATAGCATACCATATATGGTTACCCTGCTAACCACATGTGTGGTTCATGTGGCTGGAGAGCCTGTTCTCCGAGGCAGAAGTATGCACTTTACTGAGTGCAGCTCCAGAACTAAATTTGATGAAAATCCAGTTCATTTACTATTTTTTTTTTTTAAGTACTGTTGAGTCGTTGGTCCAATCCCAGCATTCCTGCTCAGGCGTCTGTGCCGCCATCGTCATAAATCTCTTGACTTGTCACTGTGAAGAATGGAGCTCCATCCCGGTTTTAAGGCACCACGCGGTGAGTGATACTTCACTTCTGCTGCCAATGATTTCCTGACGTGAAAGCGGTGAGTGCCTTCTCCATCACCTCATTCCAGGCACTGAGTGCATTAATGGTAAAAACAGGCCCGACTTCCAGACAAAGCAGCTGAGTGACAGCTTGCTGAGTGCAGCTCCGAGTGCGTAGCAACATGATGTGAAAGGACATTGTCAGGAGCCGCGGAGACGGGCCCAGATTGTACGTCATGACACAAACCAGAGACTAGGACAGAGATACTGGTGCCATATTAGTGGCCAGCATATTCAAGCTATGTCTTTGAGTCTAAGCAAACTTGACATCACCTCCAATGGCTTCAAAGTGTTTGTCTCCCGCCTCCCCTCCCCGTCGCCCCGCCCCGCCCCCGCCACACCGCCACCACCCGCCCCCGCTCCTGTCTGCAGCCAGCGTTCTCCTCTGATGTGTCTCTACAGTCCGGTGTCTCTTGTGCAGAGAGTTACCAGCAGGCCTATACTGTCAGGAGAGGAGGAGAGGGGCGCTGCGGCCCGCGGACACCCTCAGTCAATCTACATTTGGTCATCGCAGTGGAGAGTGTGCTCATTTTTTCCCCGTATCTGAGTGACTTGAGGTGATCCAAACACTGAAGTGTGAGGAGCTGTCAGCTTGCATCAAGTTCTGCACCAGCGGAGGATGCAAATGCCACGCTATGGGGGGGGGGGCCCATAGGGGACATCTCTTGGCCCTGATAAGCCACAAGGACACTGGGGAGCCTATAAGAGAGGTGTGGGAGAATGTATCCCAATCAAGCCCACCTAGGGATAAGAGGTCAATGGGAAAGGAGGCAGCTCACCACCTGGTCCGCCTGCAGTCTCAATGTAGATTTATACTGGAACTGGACCAAATTCAAGGACAAATGAAGTCACCACCAGGTCAGAAGAGAGAAACGTAAACCCTAGCTAGGCCCTGAATCCACTGAACAGGTGCTCATTGAGAAGCATATGACACAGGTTACTTTACCAGCCACAGTTGGCTCCGATTTACATCTTAGATGGACTGAGACAATGCAGATTAAATATCTTGTCCAAGGAGACAGACAGGGAGCGTGAGCAGAAATTGACTCCAGGTCTAAATATTCTCACCCCAACTCCTTATTTTAGTGAGCTACCTGCTCTAAAGTATAGAAATTAACGGGATATATAGGAATAACCCCATATTTCTGTCCATCTTGTCCATGAGTCTTGTCCACAATTGCAGCTCTTTCTAAACTGTTTGATGGACATCAGGCAGTGGTAACAAACCATAATGAAGCATGAAGGAAAACAATTCTGTTCTGATACCTTCAAGAGGCTAAACAAGACTTTTCTTAAAGACGTCATTTGTCCATGACATATATTTAAAGAGACCTGATGAGCTCTTGAATAAAGATGTTGACCAGTTCGTTATTATTGAAAAGTGCAAACATTTCCGGTTCAAACCCCACCCCTGCCACATTTCTCCATGTAATGTGGAAGTCCATCAAGAAGGGCATCCAGTGTAGAATTTGTGCCAAATCAACATGCAGATGCAAATTGGATCTGCTGTGAAAACAAGGGGAACAACTGAAAAGTTTCACTTTTTATGAATAAAGACAGAGTAAAATTCAATGAAAATATTCACACTGTAAACTGTGATTTTGTCTGTTTGTTATCTTAATGTATTATTCTATGTCATTAAGACACATGATTACTGAGGTTGTAATAATAGCATGAAATTATTAGTTAAAAATGTCTCAACTACAAAATAAATGCTAATTTGAAAATCCAGGCCCAACTGAATTAGAAATGTAAGTCAACTTGACTTTGGGGATAAAAACGCCTGCGTCATCATGCTTTTCTTGAAATGCATTGTGGGAATGCAGCTGTGGGTGCGTGAACATGTGCTCCTTTCCTCCCTTCCTCCATTTTGGACGTAGGTTGAAGGGCATCATCGACCGCATGTTTCTTCGGAGGTAAATCTTTCACTCGGTGAAATTAATCGATTTCATTTAAGTGTGTGTGTGTGTGTGTGTGTGTGCAAATTCAAATCACAACCAAGCAGGTCAATCAATTAATAAATCCAAGTCAAGTTAACTGACACAAAAGGTTTACACAACTTACAGTTTTAATTAAAATGAAACAGATTTGCTAGTTCAGACAACGACCCTAAATAGTTAAATCAACTGACAAATCCAAGTCAACTTAACTGAAACAAAAGGTTTATAAAACTGACCATTTCAGATTCAAACAACTACCTGAATGAGTTAAATCAATTATGAAAGGTAAATCAACCCAAACTAACGCAGGTGTTTACCCAACAAGGAATATCTAACCTAGATAACTTATTTTCTTTCACTTAACTTGAAATTTTAAGGCAGCCCTTTCACTCGTATTTTTAAGTTGAAATGACACGTTAGATTTTACAGTGCAGTTGATGATTGCTAGTAAATGTTACTTGAGTTATTCTTTTAGATAAACTCATTTCTGCAAGTAAAATTTACTTAAAAATTCTTACTTGGAATTTCTGAGTGAAAAAAACTAGTTTTTTTCAAGTAAATATTACTCCAATTTTTTTTTTTACTTTAAGTTAGATCTGTCAACTTACAAACTTAAATTCAAACAACTTAATTCATTCAGGTTTTAGCAATTGTTATGCTTTTATAAATTGATTATGGTGGCCATCTTGGACGCCATCTTGGATAACTGGCTTGAGGCCAGTTTTTATTTTTGGAAACATCCTGATTGTGTTTTGGGGTCATCTAAGGAACCTAAAAAAGTTGGTTCGGTTTAGTCCCGGGTGGGGGGGGGGGGGTGCAAAGGTAGCTCCCCTAGTATAGGTGAAATCCTGATAATAATACACTGAAAAATTGGGCATATGTGATAACGGAAAATTAAAGGAAAACACCCCTGCAAATACTGTATCATTGTAAGAAATGTACAATTCTGAAAAGAGCCATGATGGAAAATTTTTGTAAGCAACTACGTATGAAAGCATAAAGTTTAGTGGTTTAGTTTTTTTCTTTTTTTTGGAGGTGTGTTGTAAACCTGCTCAGCAGCAATGGGCACTGCTGTTTGTACTCTGCAGGCTGTTAACAGTTCACCCCATGTTCTCCAGCAGGGCAGCAGCTGGGGACAAAGAAGCTCGCACCAGCACAGAAACATGTCCAGAGGCTGGAGATACTGTGAGGAAAACTGGCAGCTGTGTGATAAAGTGCAGCACACCATAAACACACTGTAGGACGTGCTGCACAGCTGGTCAATAGAGGTTCCTGGTCTTAAAGATGAAGAGGAGGAAACAGGTAATAGGAGGAAAAGAGAGCTTTGGGGGAAAAAAAAACGTATGCAGCTCATGACTTCCAGTCATCTGTGTGAGGTGCACTGGAGGCCGATGTCATGACAACGAGAAGATACGAAGGGTGTTAAAATGTGTCACAGTCATGATCAAAGACTGAAAAGAAAAGAGCATGTGAGTCTGGAAACAATTAAAGAGGCGTTTTCATGGAAACAATTTGTGCACTATAAATGAATAAAAGCAGGTCCTCTTTGGCCATGCTTTATGTTAAATTCTAATAAAACTGCATGCATGATGCATGAGACATCACAAAGTCATCCACAGGTGGAGTTCCTGGCCAAATACTACACCAAGGTTAGCGGTTTGCTCGATACAAAAAAAGAAAAAACTGTTCTATTCTGTTGAAGATTCTCATTCACTTCCCACTCTGTATTATCTCTCGCTATACGTAAGTTCACTTGGGCTTTACCCTCAGACCCCCCATGATGCTCAACTTTTCTGCATATTTCTATTCATAGATCATATCATTACACAGTCTTCTACACTAATACCTATATGTCACACATTCAGAAAGCTGTGATTGTTCTGAACATTTTGATATGCCACACATGGCCATTACACCAAAAGAAAGTATCTTAAAAGGGAAATTTCTTATTTGATAAAAACAATAAAATTCTCTTCAGGCACTAAGTGTTAATACAAACATTTCTCAATGAAACCACCCCGACACACAGGCTTAGTATCTATTATTCACTTGTTTTACACACTGTTTTGTTTCTCTGTGCTAGTAAAACAATCCACGTGTTTTTACCATAATGAGGCTACATGAGCAGAGGTACACTCTTAAGGATGCGCAAACACTTGCAAACAAGAAGAAGAAAAGATGTCAACATGGCAGTTCCTCAGTGGCAAGGAAGACTGTTGTTTGACTGCTTCCTGGATGGGATGTTGATGCGGAGAAAATCTACATCAAGGGGTGATCGAGAGACGCCCATGTTTGAGTTTGTTTAACGTGGAAATGTTGTTTCACCCTGTCTAACACACGGTGCTTGACAGATCATGACCCAGTGGACCAGTGGCTGAGAAATCATAGACAATCGTGGTCTGACAACCTGCTGCAACCTTTATCCGCCTTCACAGCCTTTGGGTTAGAAGCCATCAGCTCCTCCGCCTGATCTGAAGTTGAGGACTTCTTTTTTCACCAATGCCCTGTTAGCCGTCTCATGTTCGGAGTTCTTGTTGGGCATTCATGGTTACTGTAGTGGCCATGGGGCACACAACAGGCAATGCCCAAAAGGTAATCTCCTCCTTGATACAACACCCAGGTGACATGGACATGCACGACTGGTTGGATTTTGACAGCCAAAGATGGAAGTTGTACACTTATAGTTGTAAAACATGAACTGGAAGCTCTATAAGAAATATGAAAAATCTCTCTCATCTTCAACTGCTTATCCAGGATGGGGTCATGGGGAAGAAATCTGAAAAATCTGAGATTAAATTTTTTTTAAATGAGAGAAGGCATTTGAATCCAAAGGGGCTCTTGGAAGATAATTTCAAAGGTAGCACTGAAGATGGAAGTGAAACTGTGTAAACATTCAGATTTTGCTGCCAAGCTGATGGATGCATGAGTCCATGATCTAACCTGGGCATGTGGGTTTTTGATTTATTTATTATTTGTGATTTTACAGTATACAGCAGACAGTATGATAATGGGATGTCGATCAACTAAAAATGATGGTATATAATTAATTCTATTCCAATTCCATTTTTTTTTCCGCAAATCTGATTGGTTAATCATGTGAGATTTCATATCGGGTGTAGGGTGGCAAAATATTCAACTGTTTTACATTTGGATGTATTACTCCACGCTCTGACGGCACATGCTGCTACATAGTTGTCAATAATGGCGGTCTCAGCTCATAGTGAGAGAAAGTCACGTAGCGATGCCGATGCTGATGCCGATGCCGTAATGGGTGATACTGATGTGGATTCTGATACAGAATTACCGTTTCACATTTGATGGATTTGATGGATTTTCACATTTGATGGATTACTCCGCGCCCTGACCGCTGTTGGAGCGATGCTGCCTCGACGGTAAACCTCGCCGACCAAATTACCTACAGACAAATAAACTGTGCAAACAATGGAATTGGATTAGAATGGGAAGAACCCCCTTGTATCTGATGATTTGCGGATGTTCATGCTGGATTACGGTCGCAAATATCCGTTTATCGGCGAGCTCAATTTGCGACCGTATAACCAGCATGAACATCCGCAAATCATCAGACACAACAGGGTTATTCCCTAATTTAACCACTCAAAAAATGACATTGCTCCTCCAATGCACATAAAAGCATAAATTGGTTATATTGTAATTTAAACCACTCTAGGATGCATAAAACTGAGAAAATGCAGTGCCAATGCAATGCATTTAGACTGCGAACACCAGACCATGATGTGTGCACTATGTTTACATTCTTATTCAAATGAGTGCAACTTTTTCTTGTTTACTAGAGTATGCAAATGGATTCAGAACCAAATCTCTGCAGATATTACATTTCTGGGAAAAACAGTATGTTTAATCTGCCCTTAAAATACCTAGAAATGCCATCTTTAAAAAGAAAACTCAGCAATGGCCACAGAATACACTTCCAGTTGTATGTTGTTGCATCCCGATGGGGATGATACCTTAGCCACTCCAGCATTAGACTATAATTTGAGTAATGTCTGTTTGATTGTGTATTAGTGTTTGTTTGTTCCACTACTTCCCTGAGGTTCTTGGGTCATTTTCCAGCAAACATCTGATGTGGATGAGAGTAAAACCCACAATTGACTTTGAAAGGTTTGTTTTGACAAAATCCAAGACCATTTTCTCTCTGATGTCCACCAAACTTGGCACACATATAGAGGTGAGTTCTGGAATTACTTAGGCAAGGTCAAATCTGCCAGAGGTCAGTCATTCGGTTCAAAGTCACTAAGGCCGATGGTCAATATTTATTTATTTTACTCCAATTTGCACTGATCTTTACAAATATGGCGATGGGGTCAAGGTCACATCTGCCTGTCTGTTGGTTGACCTAATCCTCTTGGGTCCTTTAGCTCATTTCTATTAAACTTTTTGTGCCAATGAAGGTTGCTTTTAAAAATGTAATTTTGGCAAAGGCCAAGGTCAAGGAATTTGATTTTCAACCCAATGTGGACCAAATATGGTGCACACCTAGGGTAATTCTAGAACTGCCTTAGCAAGATCTGCCAGAAATGAAAGGTCAACATCACCAGGAATGTCAGATTGCTGTATCCGTTTCTGTCTTCATTAGCAAACAACCTGCCTACGTCATATTCCCATTGTGCCTGATGTACCTTTGTAAAGTGTCACTCTGACATGTGTGTACATACAGTTTAATCTTTAATAAATATATTTAGCTTAAAGTCATAAAATATTCAGTTAGTAGTCATCTGCCATTTTGTGTAAGAAGTTGCTACAACTTTCAGTTTGTTTGTGTTTCGTCTTTGGGGTGTAAATCAGTTGATGTACAAGGGATTATGTAGCCTTCTCTGTAAATAAGTCTAAGTAATTGATTTTGATATGTGTTGTTGTGCATTGAAACTGTATAATTATTGCAGTGATTGCTTTAAATCACTCAGGCAATGGCTGTAATATTGTTATGACTGACTCTGAATCCATAACATTTATTAATTAGCCAATAAACTGGATGACCAGTTCACCCCCTGCTCAAACATTCGCTGTGTTAGCAGGAAGCAGTTTGCTATGTATACATCGAATAACCGTTCAGTATCTTCAACAGGATGGCTGTCCAAGCTTCTCATTACTGGCTGGTTCAGTGAATGATGATGTCCGCTCTTGTCTGTGGTCCAAAACTATCTTAAGGGGCATAAATCTTGGCTTTAGTTTGCTAATGTTAGCTAGTTTAGCTGTAGCTTAAGGCAAAAGTTAGATACTAGCTAACATAAGCTAATTCATAATGTCTGAAAATAAGAAAGTAAAGTGCATTTAACAAGTTAACAAACATTAACCTACCATAGTATCCTTTATACCATGGTCAGTGAGAATTCCATGTCTAACTGGTGTGCATTATTTTCGTGTATACACACATGTAGTTCGGCAAGTTAAGTCACTGTTATATCACTCCGCTCTGGTTGTCACCATAGCAATGTGCAAATAAGTTGGCGCAGATCAGCTGTGTTTTGACAGGTGAATGACAGAAATGCGATAAAACATGGATTTTCAAGTGAATTTGAATATTTTTGGCCAAAATAAAACATTTGAGGAATGGGAAGAGGAAACGAGAAGAACAGCAAAAGCAACGGCATAAAGATTTATCATCGGACAAACTGGACAAGATTGAAGACGGGAAAGAAGAGAACACGAAAAAAGTTAAATAAATATTAGTGTGTTAGCTCACTGTGTGGGATCATGGTATAAGTGAATTAAACAACTCGAAGCCATGTTTTAGACGCCGTGTCATGCATTCAAACCGTATAATGCACAGCTTCTTGTTGTTTAATCCTTACATATCCAATATAATATATCTATAT